>NW_026906206.1:177500-380856 GCF_033807715.1 Cololabis saira
CATGTGCAAAACACTTTAGGACGTGAGCTGTCGCTGTTACCACGTTGAAATATGTGTGGGTAGATTAATCGAGAGCGTTCTCTGCTGGTTGAAAAAGCTTACAGCACCTGGTATTCCCAAGCGGTCTCCCATCCAAGTACTAACCAGGCCCGACCCTGCTTAGCTTCCGAGATCAGACGAGATCGGGCGCATCCAGGCTGGTATGGCCGTAAGCAGAAGCTGCAGCTTGAAATACCTCTTATATGGAGTTGAAGATAAGTCATAGAATATAAGTCATTGATTTGTTGGTTTTATTTGTTGGAGTTAAAGTGCCTTAACCATGTGCAAAACACTTTAGGACGTGAGCTGTCGCTGTTACCACGTTGAAATATGTGTAGGTAGATTAAGCGAGAGCGCTCTCTGCTGGTTGAAAAAGCTTACAGCACCTGGTATTCCCAGGCGGTCTCCCATCCAAGTACTAACCAGGCCCGACCCTGCTTAGCTTCCGAGATCAGACAAGATCCGGCGCATCCAGGCTGGTATGGCCGTAAGCTGAAGCTGCAGCTTGAAATACCTCTTATATGGAGTTGAAGATAAGTCATATAATATAAGTCATGATTTGTTGGTGATAATAATTTAGAAGCGCTTATTTGTTGGAGTTAAAGTGCCTTAACCATGTGCAAAACACTTTAGGACGTGAGCTGTCGCTGTTACCACGTTGAAATTTGTGTGGGTAGATTAAGCGAGAGCGCTCTCTGCTGGTTGAAAAAGCTTACAGCACCTGGTATTCCCAGGCGGTCTCCCATCCAAGTACTAACCAGGCCCGACCCTGCTTAGCTTCCGAGATCAGACGAGATCGGGCGCATCCAGGCTGGTATGGCCGTAAGCAGAAGCTGCAGCTTGAAATACCTCTTATATGGAGTTGAAGATAAGTCATAGAATATAAGTCATTGATTTGTTGTTTTTATTTGTTGGAGTTAAAGTGCCTTAACCATGTGCAAAACACTTTAGGACGTGAGCTGTCGCTGTTACCACGTTGAAATATGTGTGGGTAGATTAAGCGAGAGCGCTCTCTGCTGGTTGAAAAAGCTTACAGCACCTGGTATTCCCAGGCGGTCTCCCATCCAAGTACTAACCAGGCCCGACCCTGCTTAGCTTCCGAGATCAGACGAGATCGGGCGCATCCAGGCTGGTATGGCCGTAAGCTGAAGCTGCAGCTTGAAATACCTCTTATATGGAGTTGAAGATAAGTCATATAATATAAGTCATTGATTTGTTGGTGATAATAATTTAGAAACGCTTATTTGTTGGAGTTAAAGTGCCTTAACCATGTTCAAAACACTTTAGGACGTGAGCTGTCGCTGTTACCACGTTGAAATTGTGTGGGTAGATTAAGCGAGAGCGCTCTCTGCTGGTTGAAAAAGCTTACAGCACCTGGTATTCCCAGGCGGTCTCCCATCCAAGTACTAACCAGGCCCGACCAGGCTTAGCTTCTGAGATCAGACGAGATCGGGCGCATCCAGGCTGGTATGGCCGTAAGCAGAAGCTGCAGCTTGAAATACCTCTTATATGGAGTTGAAGATAAGTCATAGAATATAAGTCATTGATTTGTTGGTTTTATTTGTTGGAGTTAAAGTGCCTTAACCATGTGCAAAACACTTTAGGACGTGAGCTGTCGCTCTTACCACGTTGAAATATGTGTGGGTAGATTAAGCGAGAGCGCTCTCTGCTGGTTGAAAAAGCTTACAGCACCTGGTATTCCCAGGCGGTCTCCCATCCAAGTACTAACCAGGCCCGACCCTGCTTAGCTTCCGAGATCAGACGAGATCGGGCGCATCCAGGCTGGTATGGCCGTAAGCTGAAGCTGCAGCTTGAAATACTTCTTATATGGAGTTGAAGATAAGTCATAGAATATAAGTCATTGATTTGTTGGTTTTATTTGTTGGAGTTAAAGTGCCTTAACCATGTGCAAAACACTTTAGGACGTGAGCTGTCGCTGTTACCACGTTGAAATATGTGTGGTTAGATTAAGCGAGAGCGCTCTCTGCTGGTTGAAAAAGCTTACAGCACCTGGTATTCCCAGGCGGTCTCCCATCCAAGTACTAACCGGGCCAGACCCTGATTAGCTTCCGAGATCAGACGAGATCGGGCGCATCCAGGCTGGTATGGCCGTAAGCTGAAGCTGCTGCTTGAAATACCTCTTATATGGAGTTGAAGATAAGTCATACAAAAAAGTCATTGATTTGTTGGTGATAATAATTTAGAAGCGCATATTTGTTGGAGTTAAAGTGCCTTAACCATGTGCAAAACACTTTAGGACGTGAGCTGTCGCTGTTACCACGTTGAAATATGTGTGGGTAGATTAAGCGAGAGCGCTCTCTGCTGGTTGAAAAAGCTTACAGCACCTGGTATTCCCAGGCGGTCTCCCATCCAAGTACTAACCAGGCCCGACCCTGCTTAGCTACCGAGATCAGACGAGATCGGGCGCATCCAGGCTGGTATGGCCGTAAGCAGAAGCTGCAGCTTGAAATACCTCTTATATGGAGTTGAAGATAAGTCATAGAATATAAGTCATTGATTTGTTGGTTTTATTTGTTGGAGTTAAAGTGCCTTAACCATGTGCAAAACACTTTAGGACGTGAGCTGTCACTGTTACCACGTTGAAATATGTGTGGGTAGATTAAGCGAGAGCGCTCTCTGCTGGTTGAAAATGCTTACAGCACCTGGTATTCCCAGGCGGTCTCCCATCCAAGTACTAACCAGGCCCGACCCTGCTTAGCTTCCGAGATCAGACGCGATCGGGCGCATCCAGGCTGGTATGGCCGTAAGCTGAAGCTGCAGCTTGAAATACCTCTTATATGGAGTTGAAGATAAGTCATATAATATAAGTCATTGATTTGTTGGTGATAATAATTTAGAAGCGCTTATTTGTTGGAGTTAAAGTGCCTTAACCATGTGAAAAACACTTTTGGACGTGAGCTGTCGCTGTTACCACGTTGAAATATGTGTGGGTAGATTAAGCGAGAGCGCTCTCTGCTGGTTGAAAATGCTTACAGCACCTGGTATTCCCAGGCGGTCTCCCATCCAAGTACTAACCAGGCCCGACCCTGCTTAGCTTCCGAGATCAGACGAGATCGGGCTCATCCAGGCTGGTATGGCCGTAAGCAGAAGCTGCAGCTTGAAATACCTCTTATATGGAGTTGAAGATAAGTCATAGAATATAAGTCATTGATTTGTTGGTTTTATTTGTTGGAGTTAAAGTGCCTTAACCATGTGCAAAACTCTTTAGGACGTGAGCTGTCGCTGTTACCACGTTGAAATATGTGTGGGTAGATTAAGCGAGAGCGTTCTCTGCTGGTTGAAAAAGTTTACAGCACCTGGTATTCCCAGGCGGTCTCCCATCTAAGTACTAACCAGGCCCGACCCTGCTTAGCTTCCGAGATCAGACGAGATCGGGCGCATCCAGGCTGGTATGGCCGTAAGCAGAAGCTGCAGCTTGAAATACCTCTGATATGGAGTTGAAGATAAGTCATACAAAAAAGTCATTGATTTGTTGGTGATAATAATTTAGAAGCGCATATTTGTTGGAGTTAAAGTGCCTTAACCATGTGCAAAACACTTTAGGACGTGAGCTGTCGCTGTTACCACGTTGAAATATGTGTGGGTAGATTAAGCGAGAGCGCTCTCTGCTGGTTGAAAAAGCTTACAGCACCTGGTATTCCCAGGCGGTCTCCCATCCAAGTACTAACCAGGCCCGACCCTGCTTAGCTACCGAGATCAGACGAGATCGGGCGCATCCAGGCTGGTATGGCCGTAAGCAGAAGCTGCAGCTTGAAATACCTCTTATATGGAGTTGAAGATAAGTCATAGAATATAAGTCATTGATTTGTTGGTTTTATTTGTTGGAGTTAAAGTGCCTTAACCATGTGCAAAACACTTCAGGACGTGAGCTGTCACTGTTACCACGTTGAAATATGTGTGGGTAGATTAAGCGAGAGCGCTCTCTGCTGGTTGAAAATGCTTACAGCACCTGGTATTCCCAGGCGGTCTCCCATCCAAGTACTAACCAGGCCCGACCCTGCTTAGCTTCCGAGATCAGACGAGATCGGGCGCATCCAGGCTGGTATGGCCGTAAGCAGAAGCTGCTGCTTGAAATACCTCTTATATGGAGTTGAAGATAAGTCATATAATATAAGTCATTGATTTGTTGGTGATAATAATTTAGAAGCGCTTATTTGTTGGAGTTAAAGTGCCTTAACCATGTGAAAAACACTTTTGGACGTGAGCTGTCGCTGTTACCACGTTGAAATATGTGTGGGTAGATTAAGCGAGAGCACTCTCTGCTGGTTGAAAAAGCTTACAACACCTGGTATTCCCAGGCGGTCCGCCATCCAAGTACTAAGCAGGCCCGACCCTGCTTAGCTTCCGAGATCAGACAAGATCGGGCGCATCCAGGCTGGTATGGCCGTAAGCAGATGCTCCAGCTTGAAATACCTCTTATATGGAGTTGAAGATAAGTCATATAATATAAGTCATTGATTTGTTGGTGTTAATAATTTAGAAGCGCTTATTTGTTGGAGTTAAAGTGCCTTAACCATGTGCTAAACACTTTAGGACGTGAGCTGTCGCTGTTACCACGTTGAAATATATGTGGGTAGATTAAGCGAGAGCGTTCTCTGCAGGTTGAAAATGCTTACAGCACCTGGTATTCCCAGGCGGTCTCCCATCCAAGTACTAACCAGGCCTGACCCTGCTTATCTTCCGAGATCAGACGAGATCGGGCGCATCCAGGCTGGTATGGCCGTAAGCTGAAGCTGCAGCTTGAAATACCTCTTATATGGAGTTGAAGATAAGTCATAGAATATAAGTCATAGATTTGTTGGTTTTATTTGTTGGAGTTAAAGTGCCTTAACCATGTGCAAAACACTTTAGGGCGTGAGCTGTCGCTGTTACCACGTTGAAATATGTGTGGGTAGATTAAGCGAGAGCGCTCTCTGCTGGTTGAAAAAGCTAACAGCACCGTGTATTCCCAGGCGGTCTCCCATCCATGTACTAACAAGGCCCGACCCTGCTTAGCTTCCGAGATCAGATGAGATTGGGCGCATCCAGGCTGGCATGGCCGTAAGCAGAAGCTCCTGCTGGAAATACCTCTTATATGGAGTTGAAGATAAGTCATAGAATATAAGTCATTGATTTGTTGGTTTTATTTGTTGGAGTTAAAGTGCCTTAACCATGTGCAAAACACTTTAGGACGTGAGCTGTCGCTGTTACCACGTTGAAATATGTGTGGGTAGATTAAGCGAGAGCGTTCTCTGCTGGTTGAAAAAGCTTACAGCACCTGGTATTCCCAGGCGGTCTCCCATCCAAGTACTAACCAGGCCCGACCCTGCTTAGCTTCCGAGATCAGACGAGATCGGGCGCATCCAGGCTGGTATGGCCGTAAGCAGAATCTGCTGCTTGAAATACCTCTTATATGGAGTTGAAGATAAGTCATAGAATATAAGTCATTGATTTGTTGGTTTTATTTGTTGGAGTTAAAGTGCCTTAACCATGTGCAAAACACTTTAGGACGTGAGCTGTCGCTGTTACCACGTTTAAATATGTGTGGGTAGATTAAGCGAGAGCGCTCTCTGCTGGTTGAAAAAGCTTACAGCACCTGATATTCCCAGGCGGTCTCCCATCCAAGTACTAACCAGGCCCGACCCTGCTTAGCTTACAAGATCAGACGAGATCGGGCGCATCCAGGCTGGTATGGCCGTAAGCTGAAGCTGCAGCTTGAAATACCTCTTATATGGAGTTGAAGATAAGTCATATAATATAAGTCATTGATTTGTTGGTGATAATAATTTAGAAGCGCTTATTTGTTGGAGTTAAAGTGCCTTAACCATGTGCAAAACACTTTAGGACGTGAGCTGTCGCTGTTACCACGTTGAAATATGTGTGGGTAGATTAAGCGAGAGCGCTCTCTGTTGGTTGAAAAAGCTTACAGTACCTGGTATTCCCAGGCGGTCTCCCATCCAAGTACTAACTAGGCCCGACCCTTCTTAGCTTCCGAGATCAGACGAGATCGGGCGCATCCAGGCTGGTATGGCCGTAAGCAGAAGCTGCAGCTTGAAATACCTCTTATATGGAGTTGAAGATAAGTCATAGAATATAAGTCATTGATTTGTTGGTTTTATTTGTTGGAGTTAAAGTGCCTTAACCATGTGCAAAACACTTTAGGACGTGAGCTGTCGCTGTTACCACGTTGAAATATGTGTGGGTAGATTAAGCGAGGGCGCTCTCTGCTGGTTGAAAATGCTTACAGCACCTGGTATTCCCAGGCGGTCTCCCATCCAAGTACTAACCAGGCCCGACCCTGCTTAGCTTCCGAGATCAGACGAGATCGGGCGCATCCAGGCTGGTATGGCCGTAAGCAGAATCTGCTGCTTGAAATACCTCTTATATGGAATTGAAGATAAGTCATACAATATAAGTCATTGATTTGTTGGTTTTATTTGTTGGAGTTAAAGTGCCTTAACCATGTGCAAAACACTTTAGGACGTGAGCTGTCGCTGTTACCACGTTGAAATATGTGTGGGTAGATTAAGCGAGGGCGCTCTCTGCTGGTTGAAAATGCTTACAGCACCTGGTATTCCCAGGCGGTCTCCCATCCAAGTACTAACCAGGCCCGACCCTGCTTAGCTTCCGAGATCAGACGAGATCGGGCGCATCCAGGCTGGTATGGCCGTAAGCAGAATCTGCTGCTTGAAATACCTCTTATATGGAGTTGAAGATAAGTCATATAATATAAGTCATTGATTTGTTGGTGATATTAATTTAGAAGCGCTTATTTGTTGGAGTTAAAGTGCCTTAACCATGTGCAAAACACATTAGGACGTGAGCTGTCGCTGTTACCACGTTGAAATTTGTGTGGGTAGATTAAGCGAGAGCGCTCTCTGCTGGTTGAAAAAGCTTGCAGCACCTGGTATTCCCAGGTGGTCTCCCATCCAAGTACTAACCATGCCCGACCCTGCTTAGCTTCCGAGATCAGACGAGATCGGGCGCATCCAGGCTGGTATGGCCGTAAGCAGAAGCTGCAGCTTGAAATACCTCTTATATGGAGTTGAAGATAAGTCATAGAATATAAGTCATTGATTTGTTGGTTTTATTTGTTGGAGTTAAAGTGCCTTAACCATGTGCAAAACACTTTAGGACGTGAGCTGTCGCTGTTACCACGTTGAAATATGTGTGGGTAGATTAAGCGAGAGCGCTCTCTGCTGGTTGAAAAAGCTTACAGCACCTGGTATTCCCAGGCGGTCTCCCATCCAAGTACTAACCAGGCCCGACCCTGCTTAGCTTCCGAGATCAGACGAGATTTTTTTTTTTGTCTTTTATTGTGAAAATATATTTTACATTTAAAAAATATACTTTTGTTTACATTTTGCTTTGAAAACAAATATTTTCATCATACCGTATAACAACAATTGGGTCTCTTTTTCCCATCAAAGAAAGAAAAAACAAAATATTACATTCGAGCTCCCAAAATAAAAACCTCCATGATTACACAGTCATGTTTAAAGAACAAAACATCACCCATTTAGCAAAATTAACACACAGAAAATTCCTATCAACTGCACACAGTTCTCACTCTACGAGCTCCTAATCACCATGTACTCCTAGCTATTTACAATCCCACTTAATCACATACATGACACCGCCAACAACCGCACAACCCCTTCACCATTTCCATATAATTCTTTTATCCCTGTCCAGGGACAGAAGATTACCATTTTCCACAAAAGACCGTTCAAATTTCTCGTCTCCATGAATTAAACGAAATGTAATTTGATTTTTCACTATATTTTGGAATATGGGCCAAATTTCAACAACTCTTTGTTCGAAGTGTGCTATGTTCCTGCGTGTCTTTATAGCCCATCGGGCATGGCTTAATAGGAATTTACATAAGGCTACATTCTTCACCTTACTGTGTTCCCATTCCCCAAACAAAAGAAAAAACTCCCACGAATCCCTCCCGTCCCACACCATTCCCAATTTATCGACCAAACATTTTTTCAACGCGCCCAGAAAACCGGTCAGCTCAGGACACACGTCATACATGTGTAGCAGAGTCTCCGGGAATAAACCGCAGATATCACAATCCCTACTAACCTCCCTGTCGAATTGGTGCAAAATCACTTTTGTAAATATTTTATTGTGTCTTATTTTGAAGTCGTTATCCTCAGCCTCAATGCTGTTTCCCTTCAATTTCCACCTTTCCCAAATTTTCCTCCCCTCTTTCTGTGGAAAGATCTTGCCCCAGTAAGACAGGGAGGCTGGTTTTTGCGTGACATTTATCACAGCTGTGTGTATGTGTGTGTGTGTGTGTGTGGTTTGGTGAGTCCAATAATGAAATGAGTCTCTCAAATCAACTACATAAACTCCTTTCTCCAATTTTCTGACGTTTTCAATAGCTTGCCTTGAAAAATCAGAAGGTAAATCAATGTTATGACAGAAATCCGCTTTTTGGCATTTTCTCAGCGAGAAACGGTCATTTTGTACCTGAAACACTGTAAGTGGTTTGGTGAGTCCAATAATGAAATGAGTCCCTCAAATCTACTACATAGACTCCTTTATCCAATTTTCTGAGGTTTTCAATAGCTTGCCTTAAAAAATCAGAAGGTAAATCAATGTTATGACAGAAATCCGCTTTTTGGCATTTTCTCAGCGAGAAACAGTCATTTTGTAACTGAAACACTGTAAGTGGTTTGGTGAGTCCAATAATGAAATGAGTCCCTCATATCAACTACATAGACGCCTTTCTCCAATTTTCTGACGTTTTCAATAGCTTGCCTTAAAAAATAAGAAGGTAAAACAATGTTATTACAGAAATCCGCTTTTTGGCATTTTCTCAGCGAGAAACGGTCATTTTGTACCTGAAACACTGTAAGTGGTTTGGTGAGTCCAATAATGAAATGAGTCTCTCAAATTAACTACATAGACTCCTTTCTCCAATTTTCTGCCGTTTTCAATAGCTTGCCTTGAAAAATCAGAAGGTAAATCAATGTTATGACAGAAATCCGCTTTTTGGCATTTTCTCAGCGAGAAACAGTCATTTTGTACCTGAAACACTGTAAGTGGTTTGGTGAGTCCAATAATGAAATGAGTCTCTCAAATCAACTACATAGACTCCTTTTTCCAATTTTCTAACGTTTTCAATAGCTTGCCTTAAAAAATCAGAAGGTAAAACAATGTTATTACAGAAATCCGCTTTTTGGCATTTTCTCAGCGAGAAACGGTCATTTTGTACCTGAAACACTGTAAGTGGTTTGGTGAGTCCAATAATGAAGTGAGTCCCTCAAATCAACTACATAGACTCCTTTCTCCAATTTTCTGACGTTTTCAATAGCTTGCCTTAAAAAAATCAGAAGGTAAATCAATGTAATGACAGAAATCCGCTTTTTGGCATTTTCTCAGCGAGAAACAGTCATTTTGTACCTGAAACACTGTAAGTGGTTTGGTGAGTCCAATAATGAAATGAGTCTCTCAAATCAACTACATAGATTCCTTTTTCCAATTTTCTAACGTTTTCAATAGCTTTGCCTTAAAAAATCAGAAGGTAAAACAATGTTATTACAGAAATCCGCTTTTTGGCATTTTCTCAGCGAGAAACGGTCATTTTGTACCTGAAACACTGTAAGTGGTTTGGTGAGTCCAATAATGAAATGAGTCCCTAAAATCAACTACATAGACTCCTTTCTCCAATTTTCTGACGTTTTCAATAGCTTGCCTTGAAAAATCAGAAGGTAAATCAATGTTATGACAGAAATCCGCTTTTTGGCATTTTCTCAGCGAGAAACAGTCATTTTGTACCTGAAACACTGTAAGTGGTTTGGTGAGTCCAATAATGAAATGAGTCTCTCAAATCAACTACATAGACTCATTTCTCCAATTTTCTGACGTTTTCAATAGCTTGCCTTGAAAAATCAGAAGGTAAATCAATGTTATGACAGAAATCCGCTTTTTGGCATTTTCTCAGCGAGAAACAGTCATTTTGTACCTGAAACACTGTAAGTGGTTTGGTGAGTCCAATAATGAAATGAGTCGCTCAAATCAACTACATAGACACCTTTCTCCAATTTTCTAACGTTTTCAATAGCTTGCCTTAAAAAATCAGAAGGTAAATCAATGTTATGACAGAAATCCGCTTTTTGGCATTTTCTCAGCGAGAAACGGTCATTTTGTACCTGAAACACTGTAAGTGGTTTGGTGAGTCCAATAATGAAATGAGTCCCTCAAATCAACTACATAGACTCCTTTCTCCAATTTTCTGACGTTTTCAATAGCTTGCTTTAAAAAATCAGAAGGTAAATCAATGTTATGACAGAAATCTGCTTTTTTGCATTTTCTCAGCGAGAAACAGTCATTTTGTACCTGAAACACTGTAAGTGGTTTGGTGAGTCCAATAATGAAATGAGTCTCTCAAATCAACTACATAGACTCCTTTTTCCAATTTTCTAAGTTTTCAATAGCTTGCCTTAAAAAATCAGAAGGTAAAACAATGTTATGACAGAAATCCGCTTTTTGGCATTTTCTCAGCGAGAAACAGTCATTTTGTACCTGAAACACTGTAAGTGGTTTGGTGAGTCCAATAATGAAATGAGTCGCTCAAATCAACTACATAGACTCCTTTCTCCAATTTTCTGACGTTTTCAATAGCTTGCCTTAAAAAATTAGAAGGTAAATCAATGTTATGACAGAAATCCGCTTTTTTGCATTTTCTCAGCGAGAAACAGTCATTTTGTACCTGAAACACTGTAAGTGGTTTGGTGAGTCCAATAATGAAATGAGTCTCTCAAATCAACTACATAGACTCCTTTTTCCAATTTTCTAACGTTTTCGATAGCTTGCCTTAAAAAATCAGAAGGTAAAACAATGTTATTACAGAAATCCGTTTTTTGGCATTTTCTCAGCGAGAAACGGTCATTTTGTACCTGAAACACTGTAAGTGGTTTGGTGAGTCCAATAATGAAATGAGTCCCTCAAATCAACTACATAGACTCCTTTCTCCAATTTTCTGACGTTTTCAATAGCTTGCCTTGAAAAATCAGAAGGTAAATCAATGTTATGACAGAAATCCGCTTTTTTGCATTTTCTCAGCGAGAAACAGTCATTTTGTACCTGAAACACTGTAAGTGGTTTGGTGAGTCCAATAATGAAATGAGTCGCTCAAATCAACTACATAGACTCCTTTCTCCAATTTTCTGACGTTTTCAATAGCTTGCCTTAAAAAATCAGAAGGTAGGATTCTTAATAGGACTAGCTGTTAATATCCCTAAAATATATCAGCACGATAACTCCTATCGGACATGACTGTGGGGTGGAGTTTGGACAGGATCGCGGGGCACCACCAAATCTACACGTCATCAGTTGTGTGCCTTGTCTTCATCAGGTGTTTCGGCCTCTTAACACAATACACCCTCTTCCAAGGTTGGCCTGCCACAGGCTGATCAGACCTGGGTGTGTGTCATATGGTGGCACCCCGTGGTCATCAAACAGCCCATGTTGCATCCCTCCGTTTCAGCCACAGCCAGTGACTGCTCCGTTCGGCTGCTTTGGCAAGTTATTTTATTGCCTTCCGCTGGGCCTGTCCTCTGATCCCAACTTCCTTCAGGAGCCGTGTGGTGGACCTGGCTACAAAGCCTCGGCAGCCAACCTCCACTGGCCACACCTTTACGTTCCATCCCCGCGCCTCAGCATCAGCTGCTAGGTTAGCATAACGCAGCCTTTTTCTTTCGAATGCTTCGTCGATGTTATCCTCCCACGGGACAGTCAGCTCCACAATGAAGACACGCCGGCAGGACTTGGACCAGAGGACCAAATCTGGGCGCAGGTTGGTTGCTGCGATTTCTGGCGGGAAAGTGAGCCTCTGGCTGAGGTCTACCCTCATTTCCCAATCCCGGGCTGTGTCCAGTGGGCCTGAGTTTGGAGGTGATGGCTTGGTTCTCCGTTTCTCCCCTTGTCGGACGAATGTTGTCTTCCGTGGGAGGGTGGTCT
Source organism: Cololabis saira (assembly GCF_033807715.1). NCBI lineage: Eukaryota > Metazoa > Chordata > Actinopteri > Beloniformes > Belonidae > Cololabis > Cololabis saira. Next base: position 189,516 of record NW_026906206.1, read on the forward strand.
GGGTTTTGAAAGGCATGGCGTTGATGGTGACCCTCTTGTCCTCAAGTTCGGCAGCCAAGCCCTTCAACACTTGGTTATGGCGCCAGGTGTATCTTCCTTGAGTCAGGCTGGTCTTGCAACCCACCAGGATGTGTTTGAGGGTTGCTGGGGCTGCACACTGCAGGCAGGCTGGGTCCTCTCCATACCAGAGATGTAGGTTGGTTGGAGAGGGCAGGACATCATAAGTGGCTCTGATGATGAAGCTGAGCCTATTAGCCTCCATGCTCCACATCTCATTCCACGTGATTTTCCTCCTCTCCATACCCTCCCACCTCATCCAGCGTCCTTGCTGGGCTTGGGAGACTGCCTTGGCACACCTGGCTGCCTCCTCCTGGTTGCGCACCTCCTCAACCACCATGTGTCGCCGTTCAGACGGAGTAGCCTTTTGCCAAGCGGGTGTTGTTGCTTCCAGGCCAAGACCCCCTCTGCCATGTTGGACTCGTCCCTCTATATCCCGGTGTCTGAGGGTGGTCTTTGCCACTGCTACTGCTGCAGATGGTTTCCATTTCATCCCTGTTGCCAGGTTTGGAGCCGCATCTCTGACGCATGGGTCCCGGGATTCTGTAAGAGTCATTTCCACCCTTGTTTTGGCACATTTGTACTCCTCCACCAGGCTTGAGATTGGAAGGGAGAGCGCTCCATTGCCATACAGGCCTATGCTGGAAAGGCATCTCGGCAGTCCAAGCCACTTCCTCACTTGGGCATTCACCAGTCTCTCAAGCCGATTGACATGAGATAAGGTGACCTCATAGATGGAAATTGGCCACATGAGGCGAGGTAGCAGCCCAAACTTAAAGCACCATAGCTTCAATTTTCCAGGGAGAGCAGTGTTGTTAATCTGCTTGAGGCCGCTGATTGTATCCTGCCTGAGTTGTTCCACCTGCTCAGAGTCTTTAAGTTCTGCGCTATACCATCGGCCAAGGCTTTTGATAGGCTTCTCCAGAACTGTTGGGATTGGCTGGTCGTCCACATAGAACCTTGCATTGGTGAGCTTACCTTTGACAATGGAGATGCTACGGGATTTGCTGGGTTTAATCTCCATTCGTGCCCATTTGATGTTTCCCCGGAGTTTCTCCAGCAGACGTTTGGTACATGCGACCGTTGTTGTTATTGTCGTCATGTCGTCCATGTACGCCCTGATTGGGGGAGGACGGAGCCCGCTCTCAATCGTTCTCCTCCAACCACCCATCGTGATGCACGAATAAGTAGCTCCATTGCCATTGTAAACACCAGTGGCGAGATGGTGCAGCCCGCCATAATGCCTATCTCAAGGTGCTGCCAGGCAGTTGTACTATCCTGTGCTGTAACACAGAATTGGAGATCCTGGAAGTAGGCTTTGACTAGACTTGTGATGCCCTCTGGCACTTGAAAGAAGTTGAACGCTGTCCACAAGATCTCATGAGGCACTGACCCGAAGGCATTGGCAAGATCTAAAAACACCACATGCAGGTCTTTCTTCTCCTTCTTGGCCATCTGTACTTGGTGCCAGATGACATTTGTGTGTTCCAAGCAACCTGAGAACCCAATTATCCCTGCCTTTTGCACTGAGGTGTCAACAAAGTTGTTCGCCAGCAGGAATGCTGAGAGCCTACGGGCCACGACACTGAAGAAAATCTTTCCTTCCACATTGAGAAGGCTGATCTGGCGAAACTGCTCGATGGTTGAGGAATTCTTCTCTTTGGGAATCAGGATCCCTCCTGCCCGTCGCCATGCCTTTGGTATCATTCCTTTTTCCCATGCCACTTTCATAAGCTTCCAGAGGTATTTCAAGACGCCTGGCGTGTTCTTATACACCCTGTATGGAATGCCGTTGGGCCCCGGGGCTGAAGCTGTTCTTGCCCGTTTTACTGTGCTCTCAACTTCGCTCCATGTGGGGGGCCTTGTTTCCATCTGGTGCTCAGGTGGTTGGATGGGTGGCATATCCTCCGGAATGCTGGCTGGCACATGCCTCTGTTTGTCGGAGTAGGTCTTCCGAAGATGTTCTTCCAGTTCTCTTATGGGTACTTTGAGGGTCCCAGATTTCTCCCTGACAAAGAGGTCCTTAACAAATTTATAGGGATGTCTGTAGAAGGCAGTCCTCGTTCGCTCTCTCTTCTTATGTTGCCTTCTCAGGCATTCTGCTCTTCGCAGTGCTGCCAGACGCTGCTTGATGTCGCCCTGTAGTGCCCCAAGGCCTTTCCTTTCCACTTCCGTGGCCTTCTTCCATTGTTTCCTCAGGCACCTCCTTTCTTTCACGAGTCTCTGAATCTCTTGTTGTCTCCTGGACTTGAGATGAGCAGATGGTTCCTTCTGTGTCTGCAAGTTCTCACGTTTCACACCAAATCTCTCTGCTCCATAGCTATAAATGGTCTCTCCGATCTTGTCCAGTTTTTTCTCCACACCCCCTTTCAGACCTTCTAAAAGGTGGACGAGGTCTGTGTCTGTGGTTTCCCACTCCTTTTTCTGACAGGATTTAGGTCACAAGATTTGAGGTTTTCGTCCAGTCAGCCTCCGCTCTACTGCTGTCTGTGGCTGGATGGGCTCTGGGCTGATGTTCATAAATGGATCTGTGCTTGATTGAGCTTCGTCTGGGGTTCTGATACCCTGTGGACTGTGGTGAATATCCTGCCACTGGGCTTCACTCGACTGATTTGCCCTACCTCTAAGGAAGTAATGGTCAATGCGAGGCCCCTTGCTAAGCTCTCTCAGACACTTGAAACAATGTTATTACAGAAATCCGCTTTTTGGCAGTTTCTCAGCGAGAAACAGTCATTTTGAACCTGAAACACTGTAAGTGGTTTGGTGAGTCCAATAATGAAATGAGTCTCTCAAATCAACTACATAGACTCCTTTCTCCAATTTTCTAACGTTTTCAATAGCTTGCCTTAAAAAATCAGAAGGTAAATCAATGTTATGACAGAAATCCGCTTTTTGGCAATTTCTCAGCGAGAAACAGTCATTTTGTACCTGAAACACTGTAAGTGGTTTGGTGAGTCCAATAATGAAATGAGTCTCTCAAATCAACTACATAGACTCCTTTCTCCAATTTTCTGACGTTTTCAATAGCTCGCCTTGAAAAATCAGAAGGTAAATCAATGTTATGACAGAAATCCGCTTTTTGGCAGTTTCTCAGCGAGAAACAGTCATTTTGTACCTGAAACATTGTAAGTGGTTTGGTGAGTCCAATAATGAAATGAGTCTCTCAAATCAACTACATAGACTCCTTTCTCCAATTTTCTGACGTTTTCAATAGCTTGCCTTAAAAAATCAGAAGGTAAAACAATGTTATTACAGAAATCCGCTTTTTGGCATTTTCTCAGTGAGAAACGGTCATTTTGTACCTGAAACACTGTAAGTGGTTTGCTGAGTCCAATAATGAAATGAGTCCCTCAAATCAACTACATAGACTCCTTTCTCCAATTTTCTGACGTTTTCAATAGCTTGCCTTAAAAAATCAGAAGGTAAATCAATGTTATGACAGAAATCCGCTTTTTGGCATTTTCTCAGCGAGAAACAGTCATTTTGTACCTGAAACACTGTAAGTGGTTTGGTAAGTCCAATAATGAAATGAGTCTCTCAAATCAACTACATAGACTCCTTTTTCCAATTTTCTAACGTTTTCAATAGCTTGCCTTAAAAAATCAGAAGGTAAAACAATGTTATTACAGAAATCCGCTTTTTGGCAGTTTCTCAGCGAGAAACAGTCATTTTGTACCTGAAACACTGTAAGTGGTTTGGTGAGTCCAATAATGAAATGAGTCGCTCAAATCAACTACATAGACACCTTTCTCCAATGTTCTAACGTTTTCAATAGCTTGCCTTAAAAAATCAGAAGGTAAATCAATGTTATGACAGAAATCCGCTTTTTGGCATTTTCTCAGCGAGAAACGGTCATTTTGTACCTGAAACACTGTAAGTGGTTTGGTGAGTCCAATAATGAAATGAGTCCCTCAAATCAACTACATAGACTCCTTTCTCCAATTTTCTGACGTTTTCAATAGCTTGCCTTAAAAAATCAGAAGGTAAATCAATGTTATGACAGAAATCCGCTTTTTTGCATTTTCTCAGCGAGAAACAGTCATTTTGTACCTGAAACACTGTAAGTGGTTTGGTGAGTCCAATAATGAAATGAGTCTCTCAAATCAACTACATAGACTCCTTTTTCCAATTTTCTAACGTTTTCGATAGCTTGCCTTAAAAAATCAGAAGGTAAAACAATGTTATTACAGAAATCCGTTTTTTGGCATTTTCTCAGCGAGAAACGGTCATTTTGTACCTGAAACACTGTAAGTGGTTTGGTGAGTCCAATAATGAAATGAGTCCCTCAAATCAACTACATAGACTCCTTTCTCCAATTTTCTGACGTTTTCAATAGCTTGCCTTAAAAAATCAGAAGGTAAATCAATGTTATGACAGAAATCCGCTTTTTGGCATTTTCTCAGCGAGAAACAGTCATTTTGTACCTGAAACACTGTAAGTGGTTTGGTCAGTCCAATAATGAAATGAGTCTCTCAAATCAACAACATAGACTCCTTTCTCCAATTTTCTGATGTTTTCAATAGCTTGCCTTAAAAAATCAGAAGGTAAATCAATGTTATGACAGAAATCTGCTATTTGGCAATTTCTCAGCGAGAAACAGTCATTTTGTACCTGAAACACTGTAAGTGGTTTGGTGAGTCCAATAATGAAATGAGTCGCTCAAATCAACTACATAGACTCCTTTCTCCAATTTTCTGACGTTTTCAATAGCTTGCCTTAAAAAATCAGAAGGTAAAACAATGTTATTACAGAAATCCGCTTTTTGGCATTTTCTCAGCGAGAAACAGTCATTTTGTACCTGAAACACTGTAAGTGGTTTGGTGAGTCCAATAATGAAATGAGTCCCTCAAATCAACTACATAGACTCCTTTCTCCAATTTTCTGACGTTTTCAATAGCTTGCCTTAAAAAATCAGAAGGTAAATCAATGTTATGACAGAAATCCGCTTTTTGGCATTTTCTCAGCGAGAAACGGTCATTTTGTACCTGAAACACTGTAAGTGGTTTGGTGAGTCCAATAATGAAATGAGTCCCTCAAATCAACTACATAGACTCCTTTCTCCAATTTTCTGACGTTTTCAATAGCTTGCCTTAAAAAATCAGAAGGTAAATCAATGTTATGACAGAAATCCGCTTTTTTGCATTTTCTCAGCGAGAAACGGTCATTTTGTACCTGAAACACTGTAAGTGGTTTGGTGAGTCCAATAATGAAATGAGTCTCTCAAATCAACAACATAGACTCCTTTCTCCAATTTTCTGATGTTTTCAATAGCTTGCCTTAAAAAATCAGAAGGTAAATCAATGTTATGACAGAAATCTGCTATTTGGCAATTTCTCAGCGAGAAACAGTCATTTTGTACCTGAAACACTGTAAGTGGTTTGGTTAGTCCAATAATGAAATGAGGCTCTCAAATCAACTACATAGACTCCTTTCTCCAATTTTCTAACGTTTTCAATAGCTTGCCTTAAAAAATCAGAAGGTAAATCAATGTTATTACAGAAATCCGCTTTTTGGCATTTTCTCAGCGAGAAACAGTCATTTTGTACCTGAAACACTGTAAGTGGTTTGGTGAGTCCAATAATGAAATGAGTCGCTCAAATCAACTACATAGACACCTTTCTCCAATTTTCTAACGTTTTCAATAGCTTGCCTTAAAAAATCAGAAGGTAAATCAATGTTATGACAGAAATCCGCTTTTTGGCATTTTCTCAGCGAGAAACGGTCATTTTGTACCTGAAACACTGTAAGTGGTTTGGTGAGTCCAATAATGAAATGAGTCCCTCAAATCAACTACATAGACTCCTTTCTCCAATTTTCTGACGTTTTCAATAGCTTGCCTTAAAAAATCAGAAGGTAAATCAATGTTATGACAGAAATCCGCTTTTTGGCATTTTCTCAGCGAGAAACAGTCATTTTGTACCTGAAACACTGTAAGTGGTTTGGTGAGTCCAATAATGAAATGAGTCTCTCAAATCAACAACATAGACTCCTTTCTCCAATTTTCTGACGTTTTCAATAGCTTGCCTTAAAAAATCAGAAGGTAAATCAATGTTATGACAGAAATCCGCTATTTGGCAATTTCTCAGCGAGAAACAGTCATTTTGTACCTGAAACACTGTAAGTGGTTTGGTGAGTCCAATAATGAAATGAGTCCCTCAAATCAACTACATAGACTCCTTTCTCCAATTTTCTGACGTTTTCAATAGCTTGCCTTAAAAAATCAGAAGGTAAATCAATGTTATGACAGAAATCCGCTTTTTGGCATTTTCTCAGCGAGAAACAGTCATTTTGTACCTGAAACACTGTAAGTGGTTTGGTGAGTCCAATAATGAAATGAGTCTCTCAAATCAACTACATAGACTCCTTTTTCCAATTTTCTAACGTTTTCAATAGCTTGCCTTAAAAAATCAGAAGGTAAAACAATGTTATTACAGAAATCCGCTTTTTGGCATTTTCTCAGCGAGAAACGGTCATTTTGTACCTGAAACACTGTAAGTGGTTTGGTGAGTCCAATAATGAAATGAGTCTCTCAAATCAACTACATAGACTCCTTTCTCCAATTTTCTGACGTTTTCAATAGCTTGCCTTGAAAAATCAGAAGGTAAATCAATGTTATGACAGAAATCCGCTTTTTGGCATTTTCCCAGCGAGAAACAGTCATTTTGTACCTGAAACACTGTAAGTGGTTTGGTGAGTCCAATAATGAAATGAGTCTCTCAAATCAACTACATAGACTCCTTTCTCCAATTTTCTAACGTTTTCAATAGCTTGCCTTAAAAAATCAGAAGGTAAAACAATGTTATTACAGAAATCCGCTTTTTGGCAGTTTCTCAGCGAGAAACGGTCATTTTGTACCTGAAACACTGTAAGTGGTTTGGTGAGTCCAATAATGAAATGAGTCGCTCAAATCAACTACATAGACTCCTTTCTCCAATTTTCTGACGTTTTCAATAGCTTGCCTTAAAAAATCAGAAGGTAAAACAATGTTATTACAGAAATCCGCTTTTTGGCATTTTCTCAGCGAGAAACAGTCATTTTGTACCTGAAACACTGTAAGTGGTTTGGTAAGTCCAATAATGAAATGAGTCTCTCAAATCAACTACATAGACTCCTTTTTCCAATTTTCTAACGTTTTCAATAGCTTGCCTTAAAAAATCAGAAGGTAAAACAATGTTATTACAGAAATCCGTTTTTTGGCATTTTCTCAGCGAGAAACGGTCATTTTGTACCTGAAACACTGTAAGTGGTTTGGTGAGTCCAATAATGAAATGAGTCCCTCAAATCAACTACATAGACTCCTTTCTCCAATTTTCTGACGTTTTCAATAGCTTGCCTTAAAAAATCAGAAGGTAAAACAATGTTATTACAGAAATCCGCTTTTTGGCATTTTCTCAGGGAGAAAGTCATTTTGTACCTGAAACACTGTAAGTGGTTTGGTGAGTCCAATAATGAAATGAGTCTCTCAAATCAACTACATAGACTCCTTTCTCCAATTTTCTGACGTTTTCAATAGCTTGCCTTAAAAAATCAGAAGGTAAATCAATGTTATGACAGAAATCCGCTTTTTGGCATTTTCTCAGCGAGAAACAGTCATTTTGTACCTGAAACACTGTAAGTGGTTTGGTGAGTCCAATAATGAAATGAGTCTCTCAAATCAACAACATAGACTCCTTTCTCCAATTTTCTGACGTTTTCAATAGCTTGCCTTAAAAAATCAGAAGGTAAATCAATGTTATGACAGAAATCCGCTATTTGGCAATTTCTCAGCGAGAAACAGTCATTTTGTACCTGAAACACTAAGTGGTTTGGTTAGTCCAATAATGAAATGAGGCTCTCAAATCAACTACATAGACTCCTTTCTCCAATTTTCTAACGTTTTCAATAGCTTGCCTTAAAAAATCAGAAGGTAAATCAATGTTATGACAGAAATCCGCTTTTTGGCATTTTCTCAGCGAGAAACAGTCATTTTGTACCTGAAACACTGTAAGTGGTTTGGTGAGTCCAATAATGAAATGAGTCTCTCAAATCAAACTACATAGACTCCTTTCTCCAATTTTCTGACGTTTTCAATAGCTTGCCTTAAAAAATCAGAAGGTAAATCAATGTTATGACAGAAATCCGCTTTTTGGCAGTTTCTCAGCGAGAAACAGTCATTTTGTACATGAAACACTGTAAGTGGTTTGGTGAGTCCAATAATGAAATGAGTCTCTCAAATCAACTACATAGACTCCTTTCTCCAATTTTCTGACGTTTTCAATAGCTTGCCTTGAAAAATCAGAAGGTAAATCAATGTTATGACAGAAATCCGCTTTTTGGCAGTTTCTCAGCGAGAAACAGTCATTTTGTAACTGAAACACTGTAAGTGGTTTGGTGAGTCCAATAATGAAATGAGTCCCTCAAATCAACTACATAGACTCCTTTCTCCAATTTTCTGACGTTTTCAATAGCTTGCCTTAAAAAATCAGAAGGTAAATCAATGTTATGACAGAAATCCACTTTTGGGCATTTTCTCAGCGAGAAACAGTCATTTTGTACCTGAAACACTGTAAGTGGTTTGGTGAGTCCAATAATGAAATGAGTCTCTCAAATCAAACTACATAGACTCTCTTCTCCAATTTTCTGACGTTTTCAATAGCTTGCCTTGAAAAATCAGAAGGTAAAACAATGTTATTACAGAAATCCGTTTTTTGGCATTTTCTCAGCGAGAAACGGTCATTTTGTACCTGAAACACTGTAAGTGGTTTGGTGAGTCCAATAATGAAATGAGTCCCTCAAATCAACTACATAGACTCCTTTCTCCAATTTTCTGACGTTTTCAATAGCTTGCCTTAAAAAATCAGGAGGTAAATCAATGTTATGACAGAAATCCGCTTTTTGGCATTTTCTCAGCGAGAAACAGTCATTTTGTACCTGAAACACTGTAAGTGGTTTGGTGAGTCCAATAATGAAATGAGTCTCTCAAATCAAACTACATAGACTCCTTTCTCCAATTTTCTGACGTTTTCAATAGCTTGCCTTAAAAAATCAGAAGGTAAATCAATGTTATGACAGAAATCCGCTTTTTGGCAGTTTCTCAGCGAGAAACAGTCATTTTGTACATGAAACACTGTAAGTGGTTTGGTGAGTCCAATAATGAAATGAGTCTCTCAAATCAACTACATAGACTCCTTTCTCCAATTTTCTGACGTTTTCAATAGCTTGCCTTGAAAAATCAGAAGGTAAATCAATGTTATGACAGAAATCCGCTTTTTGGCAGTTTCTCAGCGAGAAACAGTCATTTTGTAACTGAAACACTGTAAGTGGTTTGGTGAGTCCAATAATGAAATGAGTCCCTCAAATCAACTACATAGACTCCTTTCTCCAATTTTCTGACGTTTTCAATAGCTTGCCTTAAAAAATCAGAAGGTAAATCAATGTTATGACAGAAATCCGCTTTTGGGCATTTTCTCAGCGAGAAACAGTCATTTTGTACCTGAAACACTGTAAGTGGTTTGGTGAGTCCAATAATGAAATGAGTCTCTCAAATCAAACTACATAGACTCTCTTCTCCAATTTTCTGACGTTTTCAATAGCTTGCCTTGAAAAATCAGAAGGTAAAACAATGTTATTACAGAAATCCGCTTTTTGGCATTTTCTCAGCGAGAAACGGTCATTTTGTACCTGAAACACTGTAAGTGGTTTGGTGAGTCCAATAATGAAATGAGTCCCTCAAATCAACTACATAGACTCCTTTCTCCAATTTTCTGACGTTTTCAATAGCTTGCCTTAAAAAATCAGAAGGTAAATCAATGTTATGACAGAAATCCGCTTTTGGGCATTTTCTCAGCGAGAAACAGTCATTTTGTACCTGAAACACTGTAAGTGGTTTGGTGAGTCCAATAATGAAATGAGTCTCTAAAATCAAACTACATAGACTCTCTTCTCCAAGTTTCTGACGTTTTCAATAGCTTGCCTTAAAAAATCAGAAGGTAAATCAATGTTATGACAGAAATCCGCTTTTTGGCAGTTTCTCAGCGAGAAACAGTCATTTTGTACCTGAAACACTGTAAGTGGTTTGGTGAGTCCAATAATGAAATGAGTCTCTAAAATCAAACTACATAGACTCTCTTCTCCAAGTTTCTGACGTTTTCAATAGCTTGCCTTAAAAAATCAGAAGGTAAATCAATGTTATGACAGAAATCCGCTTTTTGGCATTTTCTCAGCGAGAAACAGTCATTTTGTACCTGAAACACTGTAAGTGGTTTGGTGAGTCCAATAATGAAATGAGTCTCTCAAATCAAACTACATAGACTCCTTTCTCCAATTTTCTGACGTTTTCAATAGCTTGCCTTAAAAAATCAGAAGGTAAATCAATGTTATGACAGAAATCCGCTTTTTGGCAGTTTCTCAGCGAGAAACAGTCATTTTGTACATGAAACACTGTAAGTGGTTTGGTGAGTCCAATAATGAAATGAGTCTCTCAAATCAACTACATAGACTCCTTTCTCCAATTTTCTGACGTTTTCAATAGCTTGCCTTGAAAAATCAGAAGGTAAATCAATGTTATGACAGAAATCCGCTTTTTGGCAGTTTCTCAGCGAGAAACAGTCATTTTGTAACTGAAACACTGTAAGTGGTTTGGTGAGTCCAATAATGAAATGAGTCCCTCAAATCAACTACATAGACTCCTTTCTCCAATTTTCTGACGTTTTCAATAGCTTGCCTTAAAAAATCAGAAGGTAAATCAATGTTATGACAGAAATCCGCTTTTGGGCATTTTCTCAGCGAGAAACAGTCATTTTGTACCTGAAACACTGTAAGTGGTTTGGTGAGTCCAATAATGAAATGAGTCTCTCAAATCAAACTACATAGACTCTCTTCTCCAATTTTCTGACGTTTTCAATAGCTTGCCTTGAAAAATCAGAAGGTAAAACAATGTTATTACAGAAATCCGCTTTTTGGCATTTTCTCAGCGAGAAACGGTCATTTTGTACCTGAAACACTGTAAGTGGTTTGGTGAGTCCAATAATGAAATGAGTCCCTCAAATCAACTACATAGACTCCTTTCTCCAATTTTCTGACGTTTTCAATAGCTTGCCTTAAAAAATCAGAAGGTAAATCAATGTTATGACAGAAATCCGCTTTTGGGCATTTTCTCAGCGAGAAACAGTCATTTTGTACCTGAAACACTGTAAGTGGTTTGGTGAGTCCAATAATGAAATGAGTCTCTAAAATCAAACTACATAGACTCTCTTCTCCAAGTTTCTGACGTTTTCAATAGCTTGCCTTAAAAAATCAGAAGGTAAATCAATGTTATGACAGAAATCCGCTTTTTGGCAGTTTCTCAGCGAGAAACAGTCATTTTGTACATGAAACACTGTAAGTGGTTTGGTGAGTCCAATAATGAAATGAGTCTCTCAAATCAACTACATAGACTCCTTTCTCCAATTTTCTGACGTTTTCAATAGCTTGCCTTAAAAAATCAGAAGGTAAAACAATGTTATTACAGAAATCCGCTTTTTGGCATTTTCTCAGCGAGAAACGGTCATTTTGTACCTGAAACACTGTAAGTGGTTTGCTGAGTCCAATAATGAAATGAGTCCCTCAAATCAACTACATAGACTCCTTTCTCCAATTTTCTGACGTTTTCAATAGCTTGCCTTAAAAAATCAGAAGGTAAATCAATGTTATGACAGAAATCCGCTTTTTGGCATTTTCTCAGCGAGAAACAGTCATTTTGTACCTGAAACACTGTAAGTGGTTTGGTAAGTCCAATAATGAAATGAGTCTCTCAAATCAACTACATAGACTCCTTTTTCCAATTTTCTAACGTTTTCAATAGCTTGCCTTAAAAAATCAGAAGGTAAAACAATGTTATTACAGAAATCCGCTTTTTGGCAGTTTCTCAGCGAGAAAGTCATTTTGTACCTGAAACACTGTAAGTGGTTTGGTGAGTCCAATAATGAAATGAGTCGCTCAAATCAACTACATAGACACCTTTCTCCAATTTTCTAACGTTTTCAATAGCTTGCCTTAAAAAATCAGAAGGTAAATCAATGTTATGACAGAAATCCGCTTTTTGGCATTTTCTCAGCGAGAAACGGTCATTTTGTACCTGAAACACTGTAAGTGGTTTGGTGAGTCCAATAATGAAATGAGTCTCTCAAATCAACTACATAGACTCCTTTCTCCAATTTTCTGACGTTTTCAATAGCTTGCCTTAAAAAATCAGAAGGTAAAACAATGTGATTACAGAAATCCGCTTTTTGGCATTTTCTCAGCGAGAAACGGTCATTTTGTACCTGAAACACTGTAAGTGGTTTGCTGAGTCCAATAATGAAATGAGTCCCTCAAATCAACTACATAGACTCCTTTCTCCAATTTTCTGACGTTTTCAATAGCTTGCCTTAAAAAATCAGAAGGTAAATCAATGTTATGACAGAAATCCGCTATTTGGCAATTTCTCAGCGAGAAACAGTCATTTTGTACCTGAAACACTGTAAGTGGTTTGGTTAGTCCAATAATGAAATGAGGCTCTCAAATCAACTACATAGACTCCTTTCTCCAATTTTCTAACGTTTTCAATAGCTTGCCTTAAAAAATCAGAAGGTAAATCAATGTTATGACAGAAATCCGCTTTTTGGCATTTTCTCAGCGAGAAACAGTCATTTTGTACCTGAAACACTGTAAGTGGTTTGGTGAGTCCAATAATGAAATGAGTCTCTCAAATCAAACTACATAGACTCCTTTCTCCAATTTTCTGACGTTTTCAATAGCTTGCCTTAAAAAATCAGAAGGTAAATCAATGTTATGACAGAAATCCGCTTTTTGGCAGTTTCTCAGCGAGAAACAGTCATTTTGTACATGAAACACTGTAAGTGGTTTGGTGAGTCCAATAATGAAATGAGTCTCTCAAATCAACTACATAGACTCCTTTCTCCAATTTTCTGACGTTTTCAATAGCTTGCCTTGAAAAATCAGAAGGTAAATCAATGTTATGACAGAAATCCGCTTTTTGGCAGTTTCTCAGCAAGAAACAGTCATTTTGTAACTGAAACACTGTAAGTGGTTTGGTGAGTCCAATAATGAAATGAGTCCCTCAAATCAACTACATAGACTCCTTTCTCCAATGTTCTAACGTTTTCAATAGCTTGCCTTAAAAAATCAGAAGGTAAATCAATGTTATGACAGAAATCTGCTTTTTTGCATTTTCTCAGCGAGAAACAGTCATTTTGTACCTGAAACACTGTAAGTGGTTTGGTGAGTCCAATAATGAAATGAGTCCCTCAAATCAACTACATAGACTCCTTTCTCCAATTTTCTGACGTTTTCAATAGCTTACCTTAAAAAATCAGAAGGTAAATCAATGTTATGACAGATATCCGCTTTTTGGCATTTTCTCAGCGAGAAACAGTCATTTTGTACCTGAAACACTGTAAGTGGTTTGGTGAGTCCAATAATGAAATGAGTCTCTCAAATCAACTACATAGACTCCTTTTTCCAATTTTCTAACGTTTTCAATAGCTTGCCTTAAAAAATCAGAAGGTAAAACAATGTTATTACAGAAATCCGCTTTTTGGCAGTTTCTCAGCGAGAAACGGTCATTTTGTACCTGAAACACTGTAAGTGGTTTGGTGAGTCCAATAATGAAATGAGTCTCTCAAATCAACTACATAGACTCCTTTCTCCAATTTTCTGACGTTTTCAATAGCTTGCCTTAAAAAATCAGAAGGTAAAACAATGTTATTACAGAAATCCGCTTTTTGGCATTTTCTCAGCGAGAAACAGTCATTTTGTACCTGAAACACTGTAAGTGGTTTGGTGAGTCCAATAATGAAATGAGTCCCTCAAATCAACTACATAGACTCCTTTCTCCAATTTTCTGACGTTTTCAATAGCTTGCCTTAAAAAATCAGAAGGTAAATCAATGTTATGACAGAAATCCGCTTTTGGGCATTTTCTCAGCGAGAAACAGTCATTTTGTACCTGAAACACTGTAAGTGGTTTGGTGAGTCCAATAATGAAATGAGTCTCTCAAATCAACTACATAGACTCCTTTCTCCAATTTTCTGACGTTTTCAATAGCTTGCCTTAAAAAATCAGAAGGTAAATCAATGTTATGACAGAAATCCGCTTTTTGGCAGTTTCTCAGCGAGAAACAGTCATTTTGTACCTGAAACACTGTAAGTGGTTTGGTGAGTCCAATAATGAAATGAGTCTCTCAAATCAACTACATAGACTCCTTTCTCCAATTTTCTGACGTTTTCAATAGCTTGCCTTAAAAAATCAGAAGGTAAAACAATGTTATTACAGAAATCCGCTTTTTGGCATTTTCTCAGCGAGAAACGGTCATTTTGTACCTGAAACACTGTAAGTGGTTTGCTGAGTCCAATAATGAAATGAGTCCCTCAAATCAACTACATAGACTCCTTTCTCCAATTTTCTGACGTTTTCAATAGCTTGCCTTAAAAAATCAGAAGGTAAATCAATGTTATGACAGAAATCCGCTTTTTGGCATTTTCTCAGCGAGAAACAGTCATTTTGTACCTGAAACACTGTAAGTGGTTTGGTAAGTCCAATAATGAAATGAGTCTCTCAAATCAACTACATAGACTCCTTTTTCCAATTTTCTAACGTTTTCAATAGCTTGCCTTAAAAAATCAGAAGGTAAATCAATGTTATGACAGAAATCCGCTTTTGGGCATTTTCTCAGCGAGAAACAGTCATTTTGTACCTGAAACACTGTAAGTGGTTTGGTGAGTCCAATAATGAAATGAGTCTCTAAAATCAAACTACATAGACTCTCTTCTCCAAGTTTCTGACGTTTTCAATAGTTTGCCTTAAAAAATCAGAAGGTAAATCAATGTTATGACAGAAATCCGCTTTTTGGCAGTTTCTCAGCGAGAAACAGTCATTTTGTACCTGAAACACTGTAAGTGGTTTGGTGAGTCCAATAATGAAATGAGTCTCTCAAATCAACTACATAGACTCCTTTCTCCAATTTTCTGACGTTTTCAATAGCTTGCCTTAAAAAATCAGAAGGTAAAACAATGTTATTACAGAAATCCGCTTTTTGGCATTTTCTCAGCGAGAAACGGTCATTTTGTACCTGAAACACTGTAAGTGGTTTGCTGAGTCCAATAATGAAATGAGTCCCTCAAATCAACTACATAGACTCCTTTCTCCAATTTTCTGACGTTTTCAATAGCTTGCCTTAAAAAATCAGAAGGTAAATCAATGTTATGACAGAAATCCGCTTTTTGGCATTTTCTCAGCGAGAAACAGTCATTTTGTACCTGAAACACTGTAAGTGGTTTGGTAAGTCCAATAATGAAATGAGTCTCTCAAATCAACTACATAGACTCCTTTTTCCAATTTTCTAACGTTTTCAATAGCTTGCCTTAAAAAATCAGAAGGTAAAACAATGTTATTACAGAAATCCGCTTTTTGGCAGTTTCTCAGCGAGAAAGTCATTTTGTACCTGAAACACTGTAAGTGGTTTGGTGAGTCCAATAATGAAATGAGTCGCTCAAATCAACTACATAGACACCTTTCTCCAATTTTCTAACGTTTTCAATAGCTTGCCTTAAAAAATCAGAAGGTAAATCAATGTTATGACAGAAATCCGCTTTTTGGCATTTTCTCAGCGAGAAACGGTCATTTTGTACCTGAAACACTGTAAGTGGTTTGGTGAGTCCAATAATGAAATGAGTCTCTCAAATCAACTACATAGACTCCTTTCTCCAATTTTCTGACGTTTTCAATAGCTTGCCTTAAAAAATCAGAAGGTAAAACAATGTTATTACAGAAATCCGCTTTTTGGCATTTTCTCAGCGAGAAACGGTCATTTTGTACCTGAAACACTGTAAGTGGTTTGCTGAGTCCAATAATGAAATGAGTCCCTCAAATCAACTACATAGACTCCTTTCTCCAATTTTCTGACGTTTTCAATAGCTTGCCTTAAAAAATCAGAAGGTAAATCAATGTTATGACAGAAATCCGCTATTTGGCAATTTCTCAGCGAGAAACAGTCATTTTGTACCGGAAACACTGTAAGTGGTTTGGTTAGTCCAATAATGAAATGAGGCTCTCAAATCAACTACATAGACTCCTTTCTCCAATTTTCTAACGTTTTCAATAGCTTGCCTTAAAAAATCAGAAGGTAAATCAATGTTATGACAGAAATCCGCTTTTTGGCATTTTCTCAGCGAGAAACAGTCATTTTGTACCTGAAACACTGTAAGTGGTTTGGTGAGTCCAATAATGAAATGAGTCTCTCAAATCAAACTACATAGACTCCTTTCTCCAATTTTCTGACGTTTTCAATAGCTTGCCTTAAAAAATCAGAAGGTAAATCAATGTTATGACAGAAATCCGCTTTTTGGCAGTTTCTCAGCGAGAAACAGTCATTTTGTACATGAAAAAATGTAAGTGGTTTGGTGAGTCCAATAATGAAATGAGTCTCTCAAATCAACTACATAGACTCCTTTCTCCAATTTTCTGACGTTTTCAATAGCTTGCCTTGAAAAATCAGAAGGTAAATCAATGTTATGACAGAAATCCGCTTTTTGGCAGTTTCTCAGCGAGAAACAGTCATTTTGTAACTGAAACACTGTAAGTGGTTTGGTGAGTCCAATAATGAAATGAGTCCCTCAAATCAACTACATAGACTCCTTTCTCCAATGTTCTAACGTTTTCAATAGCTTGCCTTAAAAAATCAGAAGGTAAATCAATGTTATGACAGAAATCTGCTTTTTTGCATTTTCTCAGCGAGAAACAGTCATTTTGTACCTGAAACACTGTAAGTGGTTTGGTGAGTCCAATAATGAAATGAGTCCCTCAAATCAACTACATAGACTCCTTTCTCCAATTTTCTGACGTTTTCAATAGCTTACCTTAAAAAATCAGAAGGTAAATCAATGTTATGACAGAAATCCGCTTTTTGGCATTTTCTCAGCGAGAAACAGTCATTTTGTACCTGAAACACTGTAAGTGGTTTGGTGAGTCCAATAATGAAATGAGTCTCTCAAATCAACTACATAGACTCCTTTTTCCAATTTTCTAACGTTTTCAATAGCTTGCCTTAAAAAATCAGAAGGTAAAACAATGTTATTACAGAAATCCGCTTTTTGGCAGTTTCTCAGCGAGAAACGGTCATTTTGTACCTGAAACACTGTAAGTGGTTTGGTGAGTCCAATAATGAAATGAGTCTCTCAAATCAACTACATAGACTCCTTTCTCCAATTTTCTGACGTTTTCAATAGCTTGCCTTAAAAAATCAGAAGGTAAAACAATGTTATTACAGAAATCCGCTTTTTGGCATTTTCTCAGCGAGAAACAGTCATTTTGTACCTGAAACACTGTAAGTGGTTTGGTGAGTCCAATAATGAAATGAGTCCCTCAAATCAACTACATAGACTCCTTTCTCCAATTTTCTGACGTTTTCAATAGCTTGCCTTAAAAAATCAGAAGGTAAATCAATGTTATGACAGAAATCCGCTTTTGGGCATTTTCTCAGCGAGAAACAGTCATTTTGTACCTGAAACACTGTAAGTGGTTTGGTGAGTCCAATAATGAAATGAGTCTCTCAAATCAACTACATAGACTCCTTTCTCCAATTTTCTGACGTTTTCAATAGCTTGCCTTAAAAAATCAGAAGGTAAATCAATGTTATGACAGAAATCCGCTTTTTGGCAGTTTCTCAGCGAGAAACAGTCATTTTGTACCTGAAACACTGTAAGTGGTTTGGTGAGTCCAATAATGAAATGAGTCTCTCAAATCAACTACATAGACTCCTTTCTCCAATTTTCTGACGTTTTCAATAGCTTGCCTTAAAAAATCAGAAGGTAAAACAATGTTATTACAGAAATCCGCTTTTTGGCATTTTCTCAGCGAGAAACGGTCATTTTGTACCTGAAACACTGTAAGTGGTTTGCTGAGTCCAATAATGAAATGAGTCCCTCAAATCAACTGCATAGACTCCTTTCTCCAATTTTCTGACGTTTTCAATAGCTTGCCTTAAAAAATCAGAAGGTAAATCAATGTTATGACAGAAATCCGCTTTTTGGCATTTTCTCAGCGAGAAACAGTCATTTTGTACCTGAAACACTGTAAGTGGTTTGGTAAGTCCAATAATGAAATGAGTCTCTCAAATCAACTACATAGACTCCTTTTTCCAATTTTCTAACGTTTTCAATAGCTTGCCTTAAAAAATCAGAAGGTAAATCAATGTTATGACAGAAATCCGCTTTTTGGCATTTTCTCAGCGAGAAACAGTCATTTTGTACCTGAAACACTGTAAGTGGTTTGGTAAGTCCAATAATGAAATGAGTCTCTCAAATCAACTACATAGACTCCTTTTTCCAATTTTCTAACGTTTTCAATAGCTTGCCTTAAAAAATCAGAAGGTAAATCAATGTTATGACAGAAATCCGCTTTTTGGCATTTTCTCAGCGAGAAACAGTCATTTTGTACCTGAAACACTGTAAGTGGTTTGGTAAGTCCAATAATGAAATGAGTCTCTCAAATCAACTACATAGACACCTTTCTCCAATTTTCTAACGTTTTCAATAGCTTGCCTTAAAAAATCAGAAGGTAAATCAATGTTATGACAGAAATCCGCTTTTTGGCATTTTCTCAGCGAGAAACGGTCATTTTGTACCTGAAACACTGTAAGTGGTTTGGTGAGTCCAATAATGAAATGAGTCCCCTCAAATCAACTACATAGACTCCTTTCTCCAATTTTCTGACGTTTTCAATAGCTTGCCTTAAAAAATCAGAAGGTAAATCAATGTTATGACAGAAATCCGCTTTTTTGCATTTTCTCAGCGAGAAACAGTCATTTTGTACCTGAAACACTGTAAGTGGTTTGGTGAGTCCAATAATGAAATGAGTCTCTCAAATCAACTACATAGACTCCTTTTTCCAATTTTCTAACGTTTTCGATAGCTTGCCTTAAAAAATCAGAAGGTAAAACAATGTTATTACAGAAATCCGTTTTTTGGCATTTTCTCAGCGAGAAACGGTCATTTTGTACCTGAAACACTGTAAGTGGTTTGCTGAGTCCAATAATGAAATGAGTCCCTCAAATCAACTACATAGACTCCTTTCTCCAATTTTCTGACGTTTTCAATAGCTTGCCTTAAAAAATCAGAAGGTAAATCAATGTTATGACAGAAATCCGCTTTTTGGCATTTTCTCAGCGAGAAACAGTCATTTTGTACCTGAAACACTGTAAGTGGTTTGGTAAGTCCAATAATGAAATGAGTCTCTCAAATCAACTACATAGACTCCTTTTTCCAATTTTCTAACGTTTTCAATAGCTTGCCTTAAAAAATCAGAAGGTAAATCAATGTTATGACAGAAATCCGCTTTTTGGCATTTTCTCAGCGAGAAACAGTCATTTTGTACCTGAAACACTGTAAGTGGTTTGGTAAGTCCAATAATGAAATGAGTCTCTCAAATCAACTACATAGACTCCTTTTTCCAATTTTCTAACGTTTTCAATAGCTTGCCTTAAAAAATCAGAAGGTAAATCAATGTTATGACAGAAATCCGCTTTTTGGCATTTTCTCAGCGAGAAACAGTCATTTTGTACCTGAAACACTGTAAGTGGTTTGGTAAGTCCAATAATGAAATGAGTCTCTCAAATCAACTACATAGACACCTTTCTCCAATTTTCTAACGTTTTCAATAGCTTGCCTTAAAAAATCAGAAGGTAAATCAATGTTATGACAGAAATCCGCTATTTGGCAATTTCTCAGCGAGAAACAGTCATTTTGTACCTGAAACACTGTAAGTGGTTTGGTGAGTCCAATAATGAAATGAGTCTCTCAAATCAACTACATAGACGCCTTTCTCCAATTTTCTGATGTTTTCAATAGCTTGCCTTAAAAAATCAGAAGGTAAATCAATGTTATGACAGAAATCCGCTATTTGGCAATTTCTCAGCGAGAAACAGTCATTTTGTACCTGAAACACTGTAAGTGGTTTGGTTAGTCCAATAATGAAATGAGGCTCTCAAATCAACTACATAGACTCCTTTCTCCAATTTTCTGACGTTTTCAATAGCTTGCCTTAAAAAATCAGAAGGTAAATCAATGTTATGACAGAAATCCGCTTTTTGGCATTTTCTCAGCGAGAAACAGTCATTTTGTACCTGAAACACTGTAAGTGGTTTGGTGAGTCCAATAATGAAATGAGTCTCTCAAATCAACAACATAGACTCCTTTCTCCAATTTTCTGACGTTTTCAATAGCTTGCCTTAAAAAATCAGAAGGTAAATCAATGTTATGACAGAAATCCGCTATTTGGCAATTTCTCAGCGAGAAACAGTCATTTTGTACCTGAAACACTGTAAGTGGTTTGGTTAGTCCAATAATGAAATGAGGCTCTCAAATCAACTACATAGACTCCTTTCTCCAATTTTCTAACGTTTTCAATAGCTTGCCTTAAAAAATCAGAAGGTAAATCAATGTTATGACAGAAATCCGCTTTTTGGCATTTTCTCAGCGAGAAACAGTCATTTTGTACCTGAAACACTGTAAGTGGTTTGGTGAGTCCAATAATGAAATGAGTCTCTCAAATCAAACTACATAGACTCCTTTCTCCAATTTTCTGACGTTTTCAATAGCTTGCCTTAAAAAATCAGAAGGTAAATCAATGTTATGACAGAAATCCGCTTTTTGGCAGTTTCTCAGCGAGAAACAGTCATTTTGTACCTGAAACACTGTAAGTGGTTTGGTGAGTCCAATAATGAAATGAGTCTCTCAAATCAACTACATAGACTCCTTTCCCCAATTTTCTGACGTTTTCAATAGCTTGCCTTAAAAAATCAGAAGGTAAATCAATGTTATGACACAAATCCGCTTTTTGGCAGTTTCTCAGCGAGAAACAGTCATTTTGTACCTGAAACACTGTAAGTGGTTTGGTGAGTCCAATAATGAAATGAGTCTCTCAAATCAACTACATAGTGTTATGTCTCGGCCAGCTGGGGTTTCCCCTCGGCCTGATCGCACTGCAGAAGCAGAGTCTGCGCAGCGCAGAGCCAGAGATCTGCGCGCCCGGCGACGAGCCCGGTGGCGCAGCTGAGCCACGGGAGCGCAGCTGTAGTGCATCAGGTCATTACTGGAAGCTCATATAAGGATCAGAACTGCTGGCAAACCCTTGTGAGTTCGTCTTGTCACTCCTGTATGTGATCAGGGTTTTCTGGATTCTTTGTGGATTGTGCTGAGGACTTTTCTCTTGGATTACTTTGTGGATTTTTGTTGAGGACTTTTTTCCTGTATTCGTACAGCGAGTTTTCTTTCCCCTGCCATTTAAGGAGGCAGTGTTTTTTGTTTGTGAGAATAAACTACGCCTTTTTTTTGGGCTAACCTTGAACCTGTCTGGTGTCGTGCGCTTGGGTCCAAGGACAGAATCCTTAACAGTACGAACTCACCAAGATGGACCCAGCCGGCCCAGAGCATGGTTCTTTGCAGGCTGCTTTAGATAAGCAGCTCCGGTTAACGAATAGCCACACTCACCAGCTGGAGGCGGCCGCTGTGGCCGTGCAGAACCTCCACGCCCAGGTCCAACCTTTGCAGGCTTCGGTGGATAGCCTGACCCAGCAGCAGACGGCAATATTACAACAGCTGCAGGTGTTAACGGCGAGCCTCACCACCCGGCCGCCGAACCAACCTGCACCTGCTGGGGCCGTCAACCCACCTCTCGAGGTTCCGCGCCCTGCTATGCCCGATCCGCTACCCCAGGAACCCTGCCTTGCCAGCCCACAACCATTTGGGGGTGATTTCGAGACCTGTTCCAGGTTCATCATGCAGTGTGAGTTAGTGTTCACTCACCAACCTAGCCGATTCACCTCGGACGCTGCTCGAGTGGCCTACGTCACTAACCTGCTCACCGGGCGGGCAGCCCAGTGGGCCGCCGCTTCCTGGTCCATGGGGGCCAGTTTCCGTCACTCGTACCGCGAGTTCGTGGCTGAGCTCCGGAAAGTCTTCCACCACCCGTCCAGGGGTCAGGACCCCGGCGACCGGTTGGTTCGTGTTCGACAGGGTACTGGCACGGTGGCGGACTATTCGGTGGAGTTCCGGTTTGCCGCTGCAGAAAGCGGGTGGAACGATCCATCACTTCGGGCAACCTTCCGTAGGGGACTGAACGACGCAGTGAGAGAGCAGCTGGCTACACAGGAGGAGCCCAGCTGCCTCGACGACCTCATCAGCCTGGCCATCCGTGTTGACGGAGGTCTCAGGGAGCGAAGGCGGGAGCGAGTTCGGGGGTTCCTTCGTGAGACCCAGGTCCCTAGCACACGGGAGAGGGATTCTGTTGTCCCGTATAACGCGCCATCGGGTCCCTTCCGGTCCTCCACGCCGCAGATTGCGAATGAGGAGGAACCCATGCAGCTAGGGCGCACGCGCGTTAGTCCGGCCGAACGGGAGGCCCGATTTAGGGCAGGGCTCTGCCTCTATTGCGGCCAGAAGGGACATCGCATTAGTAACTGCCCCGTGCGGCCAAAAGATTAGGCTCACCAGGACCCCAGGAGATCCTAGTGAGTCACCTTTCGTGTTCCCGCAGTCCGTTACCACCCAACCGACGGGTTAGCGTCACCCTGGCCTGGGGGGGTCAGAGGATTACGGTGGGGGCTCTCCTCGATTCAGGGGCGGATGACTGTTTTTTAGATGAGGAGTTCGCAGCCCAGGCTAAGGTTCCGCTGGAGGCTCTGGGGGAACCCGTGGAGGCCTTCGCTCTGGACGACTGTCGTCTGGCCCGTATCACCCAGTGCACCCGTCCCATCTCCCTCACGGTGGTGGGTAACCACGTCGAGACCCGTCAGTTTTTCCTTATTCCATCCCCGTCGGCTCCGGTGATTCTCGGGTACCCGTGGCTCATGCAACATGAGCCGCATGTGGCATGGTCCTCGGGAACCATCCTGGAGTGGGGTGCTTCTTGCCACGCTCGTTGTCTCCAGGCGGCTCCTGGCTCGTTACCCCGGTCGATCCCCAGCGTCACCTCCCCGGATCTTGCCTCTGTCCCCCGAGAGTACTGGGATCTGGGGGAGGTATTTAGTAAGTCCAGAGTCTTCCTCCGCATAGGCCTTACGATTGCGCGATCGACCTCCGGCCTGGCGCCCCCCTTCCCAGTAGCCGGCTTTACAGTTTGTCCATTCCGGAGAAGGCTGCCATGGAGGAGTATATCTCAGAGTCACTGGCAGCTGGGCTTGTCCGGCCTTCGTCCTCCCCGGTGGCAGCGGGTTTCTTCTTCGTAAAGAAGAAGGATGGGGGCCTCCGTCCCTGCATCGACTACCGTCAACTCAATGACATCACGGTAAAGAATAATTACCCCCTTCCCCTCATGAGTTCCACCCTTGAGCCCCTGACCCAGGCTACCGTCTTTTCTAAGCTGGATCTACGGAGCGCCTACCACCTGGTGCGGATCAGGGAGGGGGACGAGTGGAAGACTGCGTTCAAGACACCGCGGGGTCACTACGAGTACCGAGTAATGCCATTCGGTCTTACCAATGCCCCGGGGGTGTTTCAGGCGCTTATCAACGACGTGCTCCGTGACATGCTGGATGAATTCGTGGTGGTGTACCTCGATGACATCTTGGTCTTCTCTAAGACCCTCGAGGAGCATGTCCAGCACGTCCGCCGGGTACTCAAGCGTCTCCTCTTGAACCGACTCTATGTTAAGGCGGAGAAGTGCCAGTTCCACTCTGCCTCTGTCAACTACCTGGGGTTGATAGTGGGGTCGAGCCGACCCCCGCAAGGTTCAGGCGGTGGTCGATTGGCCGGTTCCCGGGTCACGGAAGGGGTTGCAGAGTTTCCTCGGGTTTGCAAACTTTTACCGGAGGTTCATAAGGAACTATAGTGTTGTGGCGGAACCCCTCACCAGGTTGACTTCCCCCTCCCAACCCTTCGTCTGGTCTTCGGCTGCTGACGCCGCCTTCCAGTCCCTCAAGGAGAGGTTCACCAGCGCCCCTGTTCTGCTCCATCCAGACCCCGGGAGGCACTTCATCGTGGAGGTGGACGCCTCGGACACCGGGCTGGGGGCGGTCCTCTCCCAACGATCGGAGAGGGATCAGAAAGTGCACCCCTGTGCGTTCTTCTCACAGCGTTTTCTTCCCGCGGAGGAGAACTATGACATCGGGAATCGTGAGCTGCTGCCTGTGGTGGCTGCTCTGGAGGAGTGGCGCCATTGGCTTGAGGGGGCGGGGCAGCCGTTTATCGTTTGGACTGACCATAGGAACCTCACGTTCATTCGGGCAGCCAGGCGCCTTAATGGGCGACAGGCTCGTTGGGCCGGCTTCCTCAGTCGGTTCGACTTCACCCTCACCTATCGTCCCGGCTCCCGTAATTGCAAAGCGGATGCCCTGTCCCGGCTGCATCAAGGGGGGGGACCGTCCACCGAGGAGTCGGCACCTATCCTTCCCGGGGCCCGAGTGGTGGGCAGGGTGGCCTGGGGCATCGAGACAGTGGTCAGGAGGGCGCTGCACTCTAACCCGGCCCCTAGTGGTGTGCCGCCGCGGAGGTTGTTCGTTCCGGAATCAGTTAGGTCCAGAGTACTGGATTGGGGTCACTCTAGTCAGTTTGCCTGTCACCCTGGGGTCCACCGCACGTTCACCTTTCTGGCTCGACGGTTCTGGTGGCCTGGGATGAGGAGGGAAGTGAGGGACTTTGTTTTGGCCTGTCCTGTTTGTGCCCGCAGCAAGGCTTCTCACCAGGCACCGGCCGGCCTACTACAGCCACTTCCTGTTCCGAGCCGTCCCTGGTCCCACATTGCCTTGGACTTCGTGTCTGGACTACCGGTCTCCCAGGGGATGACAGTGATCCTAACTGTTGTTGATCGTTTCAGTAAGGGGGTGCACCTCGTGGCCCTCCCCAAACTCCCCTCGGCGGCAGAGATGGCGGATCTCCTCACGAGCCAGGTGTTCCGGCTCCATGGTCTTCCCCAGGATGTGGTCTCGGACCGAGGACCCCAGTTCACGTCCCAGGTATGGCGGGCTTTCCTCAAGGGGTTGGGTGCCTCGATCAGTCTCTCTTCTGGCTATCACCCTCAGACTAACGGACAGACGGAGAGAATGAACCAGAGTGTGGAGACAGCACTCCGCTGTGTGGCTGCAAAGAACCCTGCTTCCTGGAGTCGATTTCTCCCGTGGGTCGAGTACTCCCTCAACTCCCTGGTCAGCTCAGCGACAGGTCTTTCCCCCTTCGAGGCATCGCTGGGGTACCAGCCGCCATTGTTTCCGGCGCAACAGACGGAGGTGGCAGTCCCGTCGGTGCAGGCGCATCTGGAGAGGTGTCGTCGTGTCTGGGGGTCCACCAGGACTGCCTTGCTTCAAACAGCGGAGAGCGGCAGGCGGGGGGCCAACCGTCGCCGGAACCCTGCACCGACGTACCGCCCGGGGCAGAAAGTGTGGCTTTCTGCCAAGGACCTTCCCCTACCGTCGGCTGGCAAGAAGCTGGGGCCGCGGTTCGTGGGACCCTACGAGGTCACGAAAGTGCTCGGTCCTGCAGCCGTGAGGCTGAGACTGCCGGCTTCCCTAAACATCCACCCTGTCTTTCATGTGTCGCAGGTCAAACCTGTCTCACGGAGTCCCCTGATGCCCCCTGCCCCGGATCCGCCTCCACCCATGATCGTGGATGGCCACCCGGAATGGAGGGTCCACCGTGTGATGGACGTTCGACGACGGGGGCGGGGGTACCAGTTTCTGGTGGACTGGGTGGGTTATGGTCCAGAGGAACGGTGCTGGGTGTCCCGACATCTCATCAGGGACCCCGGTCTTCTGACCGACTTTTATCGGACCCATCCCGAGAAGCCTGGCAAGTCGCCAGGTGGCTCCCTTGGAGGGAGGGGTACTGTTATGTCTCGGCCAGCTGGGGTTTCCCCTCGGCCTGAGCGCACTGCAGAAGCAGAGTCTGCGCAGCGCAGAGCCAGAGATCTGCGCGCCCGGCGACGAGCCCGGTGGCGCAGCTGAGCCACGGGAGCGCAGCTGTAGTGCATCAGGTCATTACTGGAAGCTCATATAAGGATCAGAACTGCTGGCAAACCCTTGTGAGTTCGTCTTGTCACTCCTGTATCAGGGTTTTCTGGATTCTTTGTGGATTGTGCTGAGGACTTTTCTCTTGGATTACTTTGTGGATTTTTGTTGAGGACTTTTTTCCTGTATTCGTACAGCGAGTTTTCTTTCCCCTGCCATTTAAGGAGGCAGTGTTTTTTGTTTGTGAGAATAAACTACGCCTTTTTTTTGGGCTAACCTTGAACCTGTCTGGTGTCGTGCGCTTGGGTCCAAGGACAGAATCCTTAACACATAGACTCCTTTCTCCAATTTTCTAACGTTTTCAATAGCTTGCCTTAAAAAATCAGAAGGCAAATCAATGTTATGACAGAAATCCGCTTTTTGGCAGTTTCTCAGCGAGAAACAGTCATTTTGTACCTGAAACACTGTAAGTGGTTTGGTGAACTGCCAAAAAGCGGATTTCAGGTACAAAATGACTGTTTCTCGCTGAGAAAATGCCAAAAAGCGGATTTCTGTCATAACATTGATTTACCTTCTGATTTTTTAAGGCAAGCTATTGAAAACGTCAGAAAATTGGAGAAAGGAGTCTATGTAGTTGATTTGAGAGACTCATTTCATTATTGGACTCACCAAACCACTTACAGTGTTTCAGGTACAAAATGACCGTTTCTCGCTGAGAAAATGCCAAAAAGCGGATTTCTGTAATAACATTGTTTTACCTTCTGATTTTTTAAGGCAAGCTATTGAAAACGTTAGAAAATTGGAGAAAGGAGTCTATGTAGTTGATTTGAGAGACTCATTTCATTATTGGACTCAAAAAACCACTTTACAGTGTTTCAGGTAAAAAATGACTGTTTCTCGCTGAGAAAATGCCAAAAAGCGGATTTCTGTCATAACATTGATTTACCTTCTGATTTTTTAAGGCAAGCTATTGAAAACGTCAGAAAATTGGAGAAAGGAGTCTATGTAGTTGATTTGAGAGACTCATTTCATTATTGGACTCACCAAACCACTTACAGTGTTTCAGGTACAAAATGACTGTTTCTCGCTGAGAAAATGCCAAAAAGCGGATTTCTGTCATAACATTGATTTACCTTCTGAGTTTTTTAAGGCAAGCTATTGAAAACGTCAGAAAATTGGAGAAAGGAGTCTATGTAGTTGATTTGAGGGACTCATTTCATTATTGGACTCACCAAACCACTTACAGGGTTTCAGGTACAAAATGACTGTTTCTTGCTGAGAAAATGCCAAAAAGCGGATTTCTGTAATAACATTGTTTTACCTTCTGATTTTTTAAGGCAAGCTATTGAAAACGTCAGAAAATTGGAGAAAGGAGTCTATGTAGTTGATTTGAGAGACTCATTTCATTATTGGACTCACAAAACCACTTACAGTGTTTCAGGTACAAAATGACTGTTTCTCGCTGAGAAAATGCCAAAAAGCGGATTTCTGTCAGAACATTGATTTACCTTCTGATTTTTTAAGGCAAGCTATTGAAAACGTCAGAAACTTGGAGAAAGGAGTCTATGTAGTTGATTTGAGAGACTCATTTCATTATTGGACTCACCAAACCACTTACAGTGTTTCAGGTACAAAATGACTGTTTCTCGCTGAGAAACTGCAAAAAAGCGGATTTCTGTCATAACATTGATTTACCTTCTGATTTTTTAAGGCAAGCTATTGAAAACGTCAGAAAATTGGAGAAAGGAGTCTATGTAGTTGATTTGAGAGACTCATTTCATTATTGGACTCACCAAACCACTTACAGTGTTTCAGGTACAAAATGACTGTTTCTCGCTGAGAAACTGCCAAAAAGCGGATTTCTGTCATAACATTGATTTACCTTCTGATTTTTTAAGGCAAGCTATTGAAAAGGTCAGAAAATTGGAGAAAGGAGTCTATGTAGTTGATTTGAGAGACTCATTTCATTATTGGACTCACCAAACCACTTACAGTGTTTCAGGTACAAAATGACTTTCTCCCTGAGAAAATGCCAAAAAGCGGATTTCTGTAATAACATTGTTTTACCTTCTGATTTTTTAAGGCAAGCTATTGAAAACGTCAGAAAATTGGAGAAAGGAGTCTATGTAGTTGATTTGAGAGACTCATTTCATTTTTGGACTCACCAAACCACTTACAGTGTTTCAGGTACAAAATGACCGTTTCTCGCTGAGAAACTGCCAAAAAGCGGATTTCTGTCATAACATTGATTTACCTTCTGATTTTTTAAGGCAAGCTATTGAAAACGTCAGAAAATTCGAGAACGGAGTCTATGTAGTTGATTTGAGAGACTCATTTCATTATTGGACTCACCAAACCACTTACAGTGTTTCAGGTACAAAATGACCGTTTCTCGCTGAGAAAATGCCAAAAAGCGGATTTCTGTCATAACATTGTTTTACCTTCTGATTTTTTAAGGCAAGCTATTGAAAACGTTAGAAAATTGGAGAAAGGAGTCTATGTAGTTGATTTGAGAGACTCATTTCATTATTGGACTCACCAAACCACTTTACAGTGTTTCAGGTACAAAATGACTGTTTCTCGCTGAGAAAATGCCAAAAAGCGGATTTCTGTCATAACATTGATTTACCTTCTGATTTTTTAAGGCAAGCTATTGAAAACGTCAGAAAATTGGAGAAAGGAGTCTATGTAGTTGATTTGAGGGACTCATTTCATTATTGGACTGACCAAACCACTTACAGTGTTTCAGGTACAAAATGACTGTTTCTCGCTGAGAAAATGCCAAAAAGCGGATTTCTGTCATAACATTGATTTACCTTCTGATTTTTTAAGGCAAGCTATTGAAAACGTCAGAAAATTGGAGAAAGGAGTCTATGTAGTTGATTTGAGAGACTCATTTCATTATTGGACTCACCAAACCACTTACAGTGTTTCAGGTACAAAATGAC
The DNA here is from genome assembly GCF_033807715.1 of Cololabis saira. NCBI lineage: Eukaryota > Metazoa > Chordata > Actinopteri > Beloniformes > Belonidae > Cololabis > Cololabis saira. The sequence continues at coordinate 218,472 of NW_026906206.1, forward strand.
TTTCTCCCTGAGAAAATGCCAAAAAGCGGATTTCTGTAATAACATTGTTTTACCTTCTGATTTTTTAAGGCAAGCTATTGAAAACGTCAGAAAATTGGAGAAAGGAGTCTATGTAGTTGATTTGAGAGACTCATTTCATTTTTGGACTCACCAAACCACTTACAGTGTTTCAGGTACAAAATGACCGTTTCTCGCTGAGAAACTGCCAAAAAGCGGATTTCTGTCATAACATTGATTTACCTTCTGATTTTTTAAGGCAAGCTATTGAAAACGTCAGAAAATTCGAGAACGGAATCTATGTAGTTGATTTGAGAGACTCATTTCATTATTGGACTCACCAAACCACTTACAGTGTTTCAGGTACAAAATGACCGTTTCTCGCTGAGAAACTGCCAAAAAGCGGATTTCTGTCATAACATTGATTTACCTTCTGATTTTTTAAGGCAAGCTATTGAAAACGTCAGAAAATTGGAGAAAGGAGTCTATGTAGTTGATTTGAGAGACTCATTTCATTATTGGACTCACCAAACCACTTACAGTGTTTCAGGTACAAAATGACTGTTTCTCGCTGAGAAACTGCAAAAAAGCGGATTTCTGTCATAACATTGATTTACCTTCTGATTTTTTAAGGCAAGCTATTGAAAACGTCAGAAAATTGGAGAAAGGAGTCTATGTAGTTGATTTGAGAGACTCATTTCATTATTGGACTCACCAAACCACTTACAGTGTTTCAGGTACAAAATGACTGTTTCTCGCTGAGAAAATGCCAAAAAGCGGATTTCTGTAATAACATTGTTTTACCTTCTGATTTTTTAAGGCAAGCTATTGAAAACGTCAGAAAATTGGAGAAAGGAGTCTATGTAGTTGATTTGAGAGACTCATTTCATTATTGGACTCACCAAACCACTTACAGTGTTTCAGGTACAAAATGACCGTTTCTCACTGAGAAAATGCCAAAAAGCGGATTTCTGTAATAACATTGTTTTACCTTCTGATTTTTTAAGGCAAGCTATTGAAAACGTCAGAAAATTGGAGAAAGGAGTCTATGTAGTTGATTTGAGGGACTCATTTCATTATTGGACTCACCAAACCACTTACAGGGTTTCAGGTACAAAATGACTGTTTCTCGCTGAGAAACTGCCAAAAAGCGGATTTCTGTCATAACATTGATTTACCTTCTGATTTTTTAAGGCAAGCTATTGAAAACGTCAGAAAATTGGAGAAAGGAGTCTATGTAGTTGATTTGAGAGACTCATTTCATTATTGGACTCACCAAACCACTTACAGTGTTTCAGGTACAAAATGACCGTTTCTCGCTGAGAAACTGCCAAAAAGCGGATTTCTGTCATAACATTGATTTACCTTCTGATTTTTTAAGGCAAGCTATTGAAAACGTCAGAAAATTCGAGAACGGAGTCTATGTAGTTGATTTGAGAGACTCATTTCATTATTGGACTCACCAAACCACTTACAGTGTTTCAGGTACAAAATGACCGTTTCTCGCTGAGAAAATGCCAAAAAGCGGATTTCTGTCATAACATTGATTTACCTTCTGAGTTTTTTAAGGCAAGCTATTGAAAACGTCAGAAAATTGGAGAAAGGAGTCTATGTAGTTGATTTGAGGGACTCATTTCATTATTGGACTCACCAAACCACTTACAGTGTTTCAGGTACAAAATGACTGTTTCTCGCTGAGAAAATGCCAAAAAGCGGATTTCTGTCATAACATTGTTTTACCTTCTGATTTTTTAAGGCAAGCTATTGAAAACGTTAGAAATTTGGAGAAAGGAGTCTATGTAGTTGATTTGAGAGACTCATTTCATTATTGGACTCACCAAACCACTTACAGTGTTTCAGGTACAAAATGACCGTTTCTCGCTGAGAAACTGCCAAAAAGCGGATTTCTGTCATAACATTGATTTACCTTTTGATTTTTTAAGGCAAGCTATTGAAAACGTCAGAAAATTCGAGAACGGAGTCTAAGTAGTTGATTTGAGAGACTCATTTCATTATTGGACTCACCAAACCACTTACAGTGTTTCAGGTACAAAATGACCGTTTCTCGCTGAGAAAATGCCAAAAAGCGGATTTCTGTAATAACATTGTTTTACCTTCTGATTTTTTAAGGCAAGCTATTGAAAACGTCAGAAAATTGGAGAAAGGAGTCTATGTAGTTGATTTGAGAGACTCATTTCATTATTGGACTCACCAAACCACTTACAGTGTTTCAGGTACAAAATGACTGTTTCTCGCTGAGAAAATGCCAAAAAGTGGATTTCTGTCATAACATTGATTTACCTTCTGAGTTTTTTAAGGCAAGCTATTGAAAACGTCAGAAAATTGGAGAAAGGAGTCTATGTAGTTGATTTGAGGGACTCATTTCATTATTGGACTCACCAAACCACTTACAGTGTTTCAGGTACAAAATGACCGTTTCTCGCTGAGAAAATGCCAAAAAGCTTATTTCTGTCATAACATTGATTTACCTTCTGATTTTTTAAAGCAAGCTATTGAAAACGTCAGAAAATTGGAGAAAGGAGTCTATGTAGTTGATTTGAGGGACTCATTTCATTATTGGACTCACCAAACCACTTACAGTGTTTCAGGTACAAAATGACCGTTTCTCGCTGAGAAAATGCCAAAAAGCGGATTTCTGTCATAACATTGATTTACCTTCTGATTTTTTAAGGCAAGCTATTGAAAACGTCAGAAAATTGGAGAAAGGAGTCTATGTAGTTGATTTGAGGGACTCATTTCATTATTGGACTCACCAAACCACTTACAGGGTTTCAGGTACAAAATGACTGTTTCTCGCTGAGAAACTGCCAAAAAGCGGATTTCTGTCATAACATTGATTTACCTTCTGATTTTTTAAGGCAAGCTATTGAAAACGTCAGAAAATTGGAGAAAGGAGTCTATGTAGTTGATTTGAGAGACTCATTTCATTATTGGACTCACCAAACCACTTACAGTGTTTCAGGTACAAAATGACCGTTTCTCGCTGAGAAACTGCCAAAAAGCGGATTTCTGTCATAACATTGATTTACCTTCTGATTTTTTAAGGCAAGCTATTGAAAACGTCAGAAAATTCGAGAACGGAGTCTATGTAGTTGATTTGAGAGACTCATTTCATTATTGGACTCACCAAACCACTTACAGTGTTTCAGGTACAAAATGACCGTTTCTCGCTGAGAAAATGCCAAAAAGCGGATTTCTGTCATAACATTGATTTACCTTCTGAGTTTTTTAAGGCAAGCTATTGAAAACGTCAGAAAATTGGAGAAAGGAGTCTATGTAGTTGATTTGAGGGACTCATTTCATTATTGGACTCACCAAACCACTTACAGTGTTTCAGGTACAAAATGACTGTTTCTCGCTGAGAAAATGCCAAAAAGCGGATTTCTGTCATAACATTGATTTACCTTCTGAGTTTTTTAAGGCAAGCTATTGAAAACGTCAGAAAATTGGAGAAAGGAGTCTATGTAGTTGATTTGAGGGACTCATTTCATTATTGGACTCACCAAACCACTTACAGTGTTTCAGGTACAAAATGACCGTTTCTCGCTGAGAAAATGCCAAAAAGCGGATTTCTGTCATAACATTGATTTACCTTCTGATTTTTTAAAGCAAGCTATTGAAAACGTCAGAAAATTGGAGAAAGGAGTCTATGTAGTTGATTTGAGGGACTCATTTCATTATTGGACTCACCAAACCACTTACAGTGTTTCAGGTACAAAATGACCGTTTCTCGCTGAGAAAATGCCAAAAAGCGGATTTCTGTCATAACATTGATTTACCTTCTGATTTTTTAAGGCAAGCTATTGAAAACGTCAGAAAATTGGAGAAAGGAGTCTATGTAGTTGATTTGAGGGACTCATTTCATTATTGGACTCACCAAACCACTTACAGGGTTTCAGGTACAAAATGACTGTTTCTCGCTGAGAAACTGCCAAAAAGCGGATTTCTGTCATAACATTGATTTACCTTCTGATTTTTTAAGGCAAGCTATTGAAAACGTCAGAAAATTGGAGAAAGGAGTCTATGTAGTTGATTTGAGAGACTCATTTCATTATTGGACTCACCAAACCACTTACAGTGTTTCAGGTACAAAATGACCGTTTCTCGCTGAGAAACTGCCAAAAAGCGGATTTCTGTCATAACATTGATTTACCTTCTGATTTTTTAAGGCAAGCTATTGAAAACGTCAGAAAATTCGAGAACGGAGTCTATGTAGTTGATTTGAGAGACTCATTTCATTATTGGACTCACCAAACCACTTACAGTGTTTCAGGTACAAAATGACCGTTTCTCGCTGAGAAAATGCCAAAAAGCGGATTTCTGTCATAACATTGATTTACCTTCTGAGTTTTTTAAGGCAAGCTATTGAAAACGTCAGAAAATTGGAGAAAGGAGTCTATGTAGTTGATTTGAGGGACTCATTTCATTATTGGACTCACCAAACCACTTACAGTGTTTCAGGTACAAAATGACTGTTTCTCGCTGAGAAAATGCCAAAAAGCGGATTTCTGTCATAACATTGTTTTACCTTCTGATTTTTTAAGGCAAGCTATTGAAAACGTTAGAAAATTGGAGAAAGGAGTCTATGTAGTTGATTTGAGAGACTCATTTCATTATTGGACTCACCAAACCACTTACAGTGTTTCAGGTACAAAATGACCGTTTCTCGCTGAGAAACTGCCAAAAAGCGGATTTCTGTCATAACATTGATTTACCTTTTGATTTTTTAAGGCAAGCTATTGAAAACGTCAGAAAATTCGAGAACGGAGTCTAAGTAGTTGATTTGAGAGACTCATTTCATTATTGGACTCACCAAACCACTTACAGTGTTTCAGGTACAAAATGACCGTTTCTCGCTGAGAAAATGCCAAAAAGCGGATTTCTGTCATAACATTGATTTACCTTCTGAGTTTTTTAAGGCAAGCTATTGAAAACGTCAGAAAATTGGAGAAAGGAGTCTATGTAGTTGATTTGAGGGACTCATTTCATTATTGGACTCACCAAACCACTTACAGTGTTTCAGGTACAAAATGACTGTTTCTCGCTGAGAAAATGCCAAAAAGCGGATTTCTGTCATAACATTGTTTTACCTTCTGATTTTTTAAGGCAAGCTATTGAAAACGTTAGAAAATTGGAGAAAGGAGTCTATGTAGTTGATTTGAGAGACTCATTTCATTATTGGACTCACCAAACCACTTACAGTGTTTCAGGTACAAAATGACCGTTTCTCGCTGAGAAACTGCCAAAAAGCGGATTTCTGTCATAACATTGATTTACCTTTTGATTTTTTAAGGCAAGCTATTGAAAACGTCAGAAAATTCGAGAACGGAGTCTAAGTAGTTGATTTGAGAGACTCATTTCATTATTGGACTCACCAAACCACTTACAGTGTTTCAGGTACAAAATGACCGTTTCTCGCTGAGAAAATGCCAAAAAGCGGATTTCTGTAATAACATTGTTTTACCTTCTGATTTTTTAAGGCAAGCTATTGAAAACGTCAGAAAATTGGAGAAAGGAGTCTATGTAGTTGATTTGAGAGACTCATTTCATTATTGGACTCACCAAACCACTTACAGTGTTTCAGGTACAAAATGACTGTTTCTCGCTGAGAAAATGCCAAAAAGCGGATTTCTGTCATAACATTGATTTACCTTCTGAGTTTTTTAAGGCAAGCTATTGAAAACGTCAGAAAATTGGAGAAAGGAGTCTATGTAGTTGATTTGAGGGACTCATTTCATTATTGGACTCACCAAACCACTTACAGTGTTTCAGGTACAAAATGACCGTTTCTCGCTGAGAAAATGCCAAAAAGCGGATTTCTGTCATAACATTGATTTACCTTCTGATTTTTTAAAGCAAGCTATTGAAAACGTCAGAAAATTGGAGAAAGGAGTCTATGTAGTTGATTTGAGGGACTCATTTCATTATTGGACTCACCAAACCACTTACAGTGTTTCAGGTACAAAATGACCGTTTCTCGCTGAGAAAATGCCAAAAAGCGGATTTCTGTCATAACATTGATTTACCTTCTGATTTTTTAAGGCAAGCTATTGAAAACGTCAGAAAATTGGAGAAAGGAGTCTATGTAGTTGATTTGAGAGACTCATTTCATTATTGGACTCACCAAACCACTTACAGTGTTTCAGGTACAAAATGACCGTTTCTCGCTGAGAAACTGCCAAAAAGCGGATTTCTGTCATAACATTGATTTACCTTCTGATTTTTTAAGGCAAGCTATTGAAAACGTCAGAAAATTGGAGAAAGGAGTCTATGTAGTTGATTTGAGGGACTCATTTCATTATTGGACTCACCAAACCACTTACAGTGTTTCAGGTACAAAATGACCGTTTCTCGCTGAGAAACTGCCAAAAAGCGGATTTCTGTCATAACATTGATTTACCTTCTGATTTTTTAAGGCAAGCTATTGAAAACGTCAGAAAATTCGAGAACGGAGTCTATGTAGTTGATTTGAGAGACTCATTTCATTATTGGACTCACCAAACCACTTACAGTGTTTCAGGTACAAAATGACCGTTTCTCGCTGAGAAAATGCCAAAAAGCGGATTTCTGTCATAACATTGATTTACCTTCTGAGTTTTTTAAGGCAAGCTATTGAAAACGTCAGAAAATTGGAGAAAGGAGTCTATGTAGTTGATTTGAGGGACTCATTTCATTATTGGACTCACCAAACCACTTACAGTGTTTCAGGTACAAAATGACTGTTTCTCGCTGAGAAAATGCCAAAAAGCGGATTTCTGTCATAACATTGTTTTACCTTCTGATTTTTTAAGGCAAGCTATTGAAAACGTTAGAAAATTGGAGAAAGGAGTCTATGTAGTTGATTTGAGAGACTCATTTCATTATTGGACTCACCAAACCACTTACAGTGTTTCAGGTACAAAATGACCGTTTCTCGCTGAGAAACTGCCAAAAAGCGGATTTCTGTCATAACATTGATTTACCTTTTGATTTTTTAAGGCAAGCTATTGAAAACGTCAGAAAATTCGAGAACGGAGTCTAAGTAGTTGATTTGAGAGACTCATTTCATTATTGGACTCACCAAACCACTTACAGTGTTTCAGGTACAAAATGACCGTTTCTCGCTGAGAAAATGCCAAAAAGCGGATTTCTGTCATAACATTGATTTACCTTCTGAGTTTTTTAAGGCAAGCTATTGAAAACGTCAGAAAATTGGAGAAAGGAGTCTATGTAGTTGATTTGAGGGACTCATTTCATTATTGGACTCACCAAACCACTTACAGTGTTTCAGGTACAAAATGACTGTTTCTCGCTGAGAAAATGCCAAAAAGCGGATTTCTGTCATAACATTGTTTTACCTTCTGATTTTTTAAGGCAAGCTATTGAAAACGTTAGAAAATTGGAGAAAGGAGTCTATGTAGTTGATTTGAGAGACTCATTTCATTATTGGACTCACCAAACCACTTACAGTGTTTCAGGTACAAAATGACCGTTTCTCGCTGAGAAACTGCCAAAAAGCGGATTTCTGTCATAACATTGATTTACCTTTTGATTTTTTAAGGCAAGCTATTGAAAACGTCAGAAAATTCGAGAACGGAGTCTAAGTAGTTGATTTGAGAGACTCATTTCATTATTGGACTCACCAAACCACTTACAGTGTTTCAGGTACAAAATGACCGTTTCTCGCTGAGAAAATGCCAAAAAGCGGATTTCTGTAATAACATTGTTTTACCTTCTGATTTTTTAAGGCAAGCTATTGAAAACATCAGAAAATTGGAGAAAGGAGTCTATGTAGTTGATTTGAGAGACTCATTTCATTATTGGACTCACCAAACCACTTACAGTGTTTCAGGTACAAAATGACTGTTTCTCGCTGAGAAAATGCCAAAAAGCGGATTTCTGTCATAACATTGATTTACCTTCTGAGTTTTTTAAGGCAAGCTATTGAAAACGTCAGAAAATTGGAGAAAGGAGTCTATGTAGTTGATTTGAGGGACTCATTTCATTATTGGACTCACCAAACCACTTACAGTGTTTCAGGTACAAAATGACCGTTTCTCGCTGAGAAAATGCCAAAAAGCGGATTTCTGTCATAACATTGATTTACCTTCTGATTTTTTAAAGCAAGCTATTGAAAACGTCAGAAAATTGGAGAAAGGAGTCTATGTAGTTGATTTGAGGGACTCATTTCATTATTGGACTCACCAAACCACTTACAGTGTTTCAGGTACAAAATGACCGTTTCTCGCTGAGAAAATGCCAAAAAGCGGATTTCTGTCATAACATTGATTTACCTTCTGATTTTTTAAGGCAAGCTATTGAAAACGTCAGAAAATTGGAGAAAGGAGTCTATGTAGTTGATTTGAGAGACTCATTTCATTATTGGACTCACCAAACCACTTACAGTGTTTCAGGTACAAAATGACCGTTTCTCGCTGAGAAACTGCCAAAAAGCGGATTTCTGTCATAACATTGATTTACCTTCTGATTTTTTAAGGCAAGCTATTGAAAACGTCAGAAAATTGGAGAAAGGAGTCTATGTAGTTGATTTGAGGGACTCATTTCATTATTGGACTGACCAAACCACTTACAGTGTTTCAGGTACAAAATGACTGTTTCTCGCTGAGAAAATGCCAAAAAGCGGATTTCTGTCATAACATTGATTTACCTTCTGATTTTTTAAGGCAAGCTATTGAAAACGTCAGAAAATTGGAGAAAGGAGTCTATGTAGTTGATTTGAGAGACTCATTTCATTATTGGACTCACCAAACCACTTACAGTGTTTCAGGTACAAAATGACTTTCTCCCTGAGAAAATGCCAAAAAGCGGATTTCTGTAATAACATTGTTTTACCTTCTGATTTTTTAAGGCAAGCTATTGAAAACGTCAGAAAATTGGAGAAAGGAGTCTATGTAGTTGATTTGAGAGACTCATTTCATTTTTGGACTCACCAAACCACTTACAGTGTTTCAGGTACAAAATGACCGTTTCTCGCTGAGAAACTGCCAAAAAGCGGATTTCTGTCATAACATTGATTTACCTTCTGATTTTTTAAGGCAAGCTATTGAAAACGTCAGAAAATTCGAGAACGGAATCTATGTAGTTGATTTGAGAGACTCATTTCATTATTGGACTCACCAAACCACTTACAGTGTTTCAGGTACAAAATGACCGTTTCTCGCTGAGAAACTGCCAAAAAGCGGATTTCTGTCATAACATTGATTTACCTTCTGATTTTTTAAGGCAAGCTATTGAAAACGTCAGAAAATTGGAGAAAGGAGTCTATGTAGTTGATTTGAGAGACTCATTTCATTATTGGACTCACCAAACCACTTACAGTGTTTCAGGTACAAAATGACTGTTTCTCGCTGAGAAACTGCAAAAAAGCGGATTTCTGTCATAACATTGATTTACCTTCTGATTTTTTAAGGCAAGCTATTGAAAACGTCAGAAAATTGGAGAAAGGAGTCTATGTAGTTGATTTGAGAGACTCATTTCATTATTGGACTCACCAAACCACTTACAGTGTTTCAGGTACAAAATGACTGTTTCTCGCTGAGAAAATGCCAAAAAGCGGATTTCTGTAATAACATTGTTTTACCTTCTGATTTTTTAAGGCAAGCTATTGAAAACGTCAGAAAATTGGAGAAAGGAGTCTATGTAGTTGATTTGAGAGACTCATTTCATTATTGGACTCACCAAACCACTTACAGTGTTTCAGGTACAAAATGACCGTTTCTCACTGAGAAAATGCCAAAAAGCGGATTTCTGTAATAACATTGTTTTACCTTCTGATTTTTTAAGGCAAGCTATTGAAAACGTCAGAAAATTGGAGAAAGGAGTCTATGTAGTTGATTTGAGGGACTCATTTCATTATTGGACTCACCAAACCACTTACAGGGTTTCAGGTACAAAATGACTGTTTCTCGCTGAGAAACTGCCAAAAAGCGGATTTCTGTCATAACATTGATTTACCTTCTGATTTTTTAAGGCAAGCTATTGAAAACGTCAGAAAATTGGAGAAAGGAGTCTATGTAGTTGATTTGAGAGACTCATTTCATTATTGGACTCACCAAACCACTTACAGTGTTTCAGGTACAAAATGACCGTTTCTCGCTGAGAAACTGCCAAAAAGCGGATTTCTGTCATAACATTGATTTACCTTCTGATTTTTTAAGGCAAGCTATTGAAAACGTCAGAAAATTCGAGAACGGAGTCTATGTAGTTGATTTGAGAGACTCATTTCATTATTGGACTCACCAAACCACTTACAGTGTTTCAGGTACAAAATGACCGTTTCTCGCTGAGAAAATGCCAAAAAGCGGATTTCTGTCATAACATTGATTTACCTTCTGAGTTTTTTAAGGCAAGCTATTGAAAACGTCAGAAAATTGGAGAAAGGAGTCTATGTAGTTGATTTGAGGGACTCATTTCATTATTGGACTCACCAAACCACTTACAGTGTTTCAGGTACAAAATGACTGTTTCTCGCTGAGAAAATGCCAAAAAGCGGATTTCTGTCATAACATTGTTTTACCTTCTGATTTTTTAAGGCAAGCTATTGAAAACGTTAGAAAATTGGAGAAAGGAGTCTATGTAGTTGATTTGAGAGACTCATTTCATTATTGGACTCACCAAACCACTTACAGTGTTTCAGGTACAAAATGACCGTTTCTCGCTGAGAAACTGCCAAAAAGCGGATTTCTGTCATAACATTGATTTACCTTTTGATTTTTTAAGGCAAGCTATTGAAAACGTCAGAAAATTCGAGAACGGAGTCTAAGTAGTTGATTTGAGAGACTCATTTAATTATTGGACTCACCAAACCACTTACAGTGTTTCAGGTACAAAATGACCGTTTCTCGCTGAGAAAATGCCAAAAAGCGGATTTCTGTAATAACATTGTTTTACCTTCTGATTTTTTAAGGCAAGCTATTGAAAATGTCAGAAAATTGGAGAAAGGAGTCTATGTAGTTGATTTGAGAGACTCATTTCATTATTGGACTCACCAAACCACTTACAGTGTTTCAGGTACAAAATGACTGTTTCTCGCTGAGAAAATGCCAAAAAGTGGATTTCTGTCATAACATTGATTTACCTTCTGAGTTTTTTAAGGCAAGCTATTGAAAACGTCAGAAAATTGGAGAAAGGAGTCTATGTAGTTGATTTGAGGGACTCATTTCATTATTGGACTCACCAAACCACTTACAGTGTTTCAGGTACAAAATGACCGTTTCTCGCTGAGAAAATGCCAAAAAGCTTATTTCTGTCATAACATTGATTTACCTTCTGATTTTTTAAAGCAAGCTATTGAAAACGTCAGAAAATTGGAGAAAGGAGTCTATGTAGTTGATTTGAGGGACTCATTTCATTATTGGACTCACCAAACCACTTACAGTGTTTCAGGTACAAAATGACCGTTTCTCGCTGAGAAAATGCCAAAAAGCGGATTTCTGTCATAACATTGATTTACCTTCTGATTTTTTAAGGCAAGCTATTGAAAACGTCAGAAAATTGGAGAAAGGAGTCTATGTAGTTGATTTGAGGGACTCATTTCATTATTGGACTCACCAAACCACTTACAGGGTTTCAGGTACAAAATGACTGTTTCTCGCTGAGAAACTGCCAAAAAGCGGATTTCTGTCATAACATTGATTTACCTTCTGATTTTTTAAGGCAAGCTATTGAAAACGTCAGAAAATTGGAGAAAGGAGTCTATGTAGTTGATTTGAGAGACTCATTTCATTATTGGACTCACCAAACCACTTACAGTGTTTCAGGTACAAAATGACCGTTTCTCGCTGAGAAACTGCCAAAAAGCGGATTTCTGTCATAACATTGATTTACCTTCTGATTTTTTAAGGCAAGCTATTGAAAACGTCAGAAAATTCGAGAACGGAGTCTATGTAGTTGATTTGAGAGACTCATTTCATTATTGGACTCACCAAACCACTTACAGTGTTTCAGGTACAAAATGACCGTTTCTCGCTGAGAAAATGCCAAAAAGCGGATTTCTGTCATAACATTGATTTACCTTCTGATTTTTTAAGGCAAGCTATTGAAAACGTCAGAAAATTGGAGAAAGGAGTCTATGTAGTTGATTTGAGAGACTCATTTCATTATTGGACTCACCAAACCACTTACAGTGTTTCAGGTACAAAATGACCGTTTCTCGCTGAGAAACTGCCAAAAAGCGGATTTCTGTCATAACATTGATTTACCTTCTGATTTTTTAAGGCAAGCTATTGAAAACGTCAGAAAATTGGAGAAAGGAGTCTATGTAGTTGATTTGAGGGACTCATTTCATTATTGGACTGACCAAACCACTTACAGTGTTTCAGGTACAAAATGACTGTTTCTCGCTGAGAAAATGCCAAAAAGCGGATTTCTGTCATAACATTGATTTACCTTCTGATTTTTTAAGGCAAGCTATTGAAAACGTCAGAAAATTGGAGAAAGGAGTCTATGTAGTTGATTTGAGAGACTCATTTCATTATTGGACTCACCAAACCACTTACAGTGTTTCAGGTACAAAATGACTTTCTCCCTGAGAAAATGCCAAAAAGCGGATTTCTGTAATAACATTGTTTTACCTTCTGATTTTTTAAGGCAAGCTATTGAAAACGTCAGAAAATTGGAGAAAGGAGTCTATGTAGTTGATTTGAGAGACTCATTTCATTTTTGGACTCACCAAACCACTTACAGTGTTTCAGGTACAAAATGACCGTTTCTCGCTGAGAAACTGCCAAAAAGCGGATTTCTGTCATAACATTGATTTACCTTCTGATTTTTTAAGGCAAGCTATTGAAAACGTCAGAAAATTCGAGAACGGAATCTATGTAGTTGATTTGAGAGACTCATTTCATTATTGGACTCACCAAACCACTTACAGTGTTTCAGGTACAAAATGACCGTTTCTCGCTGAGAAACTGCCAAAAAGCGGATTTCTGTCATAACATTGATTTACCTTCTGATTTTTTAAGGCAAGCTATTGAAAACGTCAGAAAATTGGAGAAAGGAGTCTATGTAGTTGATTTGAGAGACTCATTTCATTATTGGACTCACCAAACCACTTACAGTGTTTCAGGTACAAAATGACTGTTTCTCGCTGAGAAACTGCAAAAAAGCGGATTTCTGTCATAACATTGATTTACCTTCTGATTTTTTAAGGCAAGCTATTGAAAACGTCAGAAAATTGGAGAAAGGAGTCTATGTAGTTGATTTGAGAGACTCATTTCATTATTGGACTCACCAAACCACTTACAGTGTTTCAGGTACAAAATGACTGTTTCTCGCTGAGAAAATGCCAAAAAGCGGATTTCTGTAATAACATTGTTTTACCTTCTGATTTTTTAAGGCAAGCTATTGAAAACGTCAGAAAATTGGAGAAAGGAGTCTATGTAGTTGATTTGAGAGACTCATTTCATTATTGGACTCACCAAACCACTTACAGTGTTTCAGGTACAAAATGACCGTTTCTCACTGAGAAAATGCCAAAAAGCGGATTTCTGTAATAACATTGTTTTACCTTCTGATTTTTTAAGGCAAGCTATTGAAAACGTCAGAAAATTGGAGAAAGGAGTCTATGTAGTTGATTTGAGGGACTCATTTCATTATTGGACTCACCAAACCACTTACAGGGTTTCAGGTACAAAATGACTGTTTCTCGCTGAGAAACTGCCAAAAAGCGGATTTCTGTCATAACATTGATTTACCTTCTGATTTTTTAAGGCAAGCTATTGAAAACGTCAGAAAATTGGAGAAAGGAGTCTATGTAGTTGATTTGAGAGACTCATTTCATTATTGGACTCACCAAACCACTTACAGTGTTTCAGGTACAAAATGACCGTTTCTCGCTGAGAAACTGCCAAAAAGCGGATTTCTGTCATAACATTGATTTACCTTCTGATTTTTTAAGGCAAGCTATTGAAAACGTCAGAAAATTCGAGAACGGAGTCTATGTAGTTGATTTGAGAGACTCATTTCATTATTGGACTCACCAAACCACTTACAGTGTTTCAGGTACAAAATGACCGTTTCTCGCTGAGAAAATGCCAAAAAGCGGATTTCTGTCATAACATTGATTTACCTTCTGAGTTTTTTAAGGCAAGCTATTGAAAACGTCAGAAAATTGGAGAAAGGAGTCTATGTAGTTGATTTGAGGGACTCATTTCATTATTGGACTCACCAAACCACTTACAGTGTTTCAGGTACAAAATGACTGTTTCTCGCTGAGAAAATGCCAAAAAGCGGATTTCTGTCATAACATTGTTTTACCTTCTGATTTTTTAAGGCAAGCTATTGAAAACGTTAGAAAATTGGAGAAAGGAGTCTATGTAGTTGATTTGAGAGACTCATTTCATTATTGGACTCACCAAACCACTTACAGTGTTTCAGGTACAAAATGACCGTTTCTCGCTGAGAAACTGCCAAAAAGCGGATTTCTGTCATAACATTGATTTACCTTTTGATTTTTTAAGGCAAGCTATTGAAAACGTCAGAAAATTCGAGAACGGAGTCTAAGTAGTTGATTTGAGAGACTCATTTAATTATTGGACTCACCAAACCACTTACAGTGTTTCAGGTACAAAATGACCGTTTCTCGCTGAGAAAATGCCAAAAAGCGGATTTCTGTAATAACATTGTTTTACCTTCTGATTTTTTAAGGCAAGCTATTGAAAATGTCAGAAAATTGGAGAAAGGAGTCTATGTAGTTGATTTGAGAGACTCATTTCATTATTGGACTCACCAAACCACTTACAGTGTTTCAGGTACAAAATGACTGTTTCTCGCTGAGAAAATGCCAAAAAGTGGATTTCTGTCATAACATTGATTTACCTTCTGAGTTTTTTAAGGCAAGCTATTGAAAACGTCAGAAAATTGGAGAAAGGAGTCTATGTAGTTGATTTGAGGGACTCATTTCATTATTGGACTCACCAAACCACTTACAGTGTTTCAGGTACAAAATGACCGTTTCTCGCTGAGAAAATGCCAAAAAGCTTATTTCTGTCATAACATTGATTTACCTTCTGATTTTTTAAAGCAAGCTATTGAAAACGTCAGAAAATTGGAGAAAGGAGTCTATGTAGTTGATTTGAGGGACTCATTTCATTATTGGACTCACCAAACCACTTACAGTGTTTCAGGTACAAAATGACCGTTTCTCGCTGAGAAAATGCCAAAAAGCGGATTTCTGTCATAACATTGATTTACCTTCTGATTTTTTAAGGCAAGCTATTGAAAACGTCAGAAAATTGGAGAAAGGAGTCTATGTAGTTGATTTGAGGGACTCATTTCATTATTGGACTCACCAAACCACTTACAGGGTTTCAGGTACAAAATGACTGTTTCTCGCTGAGAAACTGCCAAAAAGCGGATTTCTGTCATAACATTGATTTACCTTCTGATTTTTTAAGGCAAGCTATTGAAAACGTCAGAAAATTGGAGAAAGGAGTCTATGTAGTTGATTTGAGAGACTCATTTCATTATTGGACTCACCAAACCACTTACAGTGTTTCAGGTACAAAATGACCGTTTCTCGCTGAGAAACTGCCAAAAAGCGGATTTCTGTCATAACATTGATTTACCTTCTGATTTTTTAAGGCAAGCTATTGAAAACGTCAGAAAATTCGAGAACGGAGTCTATGTAGTTGATTTGAGAGACTCATTTCATTATTGGACTCACCAAACCACTTACAGTGTTTCAGGTACAAAATGACCGTTTCTCGCTGAGAAAATGCCAAAAAGCGGATTTCTGTCATAACATTGATTTACCTTCTGAGTTTTTTAAGGCAAGCTATTGAAAACGTCAGAAAATTGGAGAAAGGAGTCTATGTAGTTGATTTGAGGGACTCATTTCATTATTGGACTCACCAAACCACTTACAGTGTTTCAGGTACAAAATGACTGTTTCTCGCTGAGAAAATGCCAAAAAGCGGATTTCTGTCATAACATTGTTTTACCTTCTGATTTTTTAAGGCAAGCTATTGAAAACGTTAGAAAATTGGAGAAAGGAGTCTATGTAGTTGATTTGAGAGACTCATTTCATTATTGGACTCACCAAACCACTTACAGTGTTTCAGGTACAAAATGACCGTTTCTCGCTGAGAAACTGCCAAAAAGCGGATTTCTGTCATAACATTGATTTACCTTTTGATTTTTTAAGGCAAGCTATTGAAAACGTCAGAAAATTGGAGAAAGGAGTCTATGTAGTTGATTTGAGGGACTCATTTCATTATTGGACTCACCAAACCACTTACAGTGTTTCAGGTACAAAATGACCGTTTCTCGCTGAGAAAATGCCAAAAAGCGGATTTCTGTCATAACATTGATTTACCTTCTGATTTTTTAAAGCAAGCTATTGAAAACGTCAGAAAATTGGAGAAAGGAGTCTATGTAGTTGATTTGAGGGACTCATTTCATTATTGGACTCACCAAACCACTTACAGTGTTTCAGGTACAAAATGACCGTTTCTCGCTGAGAAAATGCCAAAAAGCGGATTTCTGTCATAACATTGATTTACCTTCTGATTTTTTAAGGCAAGCTATTGAAAACGTCAGAAAATTGGAGAAAGGAGTCTATGTAGTTGATTTGAGAGACTCATTTCATTATTGGACTCACCAAACCACTTACAGTGTTTCAGGTACAAAATGACTGTTTCTCGCTGAGAAAATGCCAAAAAGCGGATTTCTGTCAGAACATTGATTTACCTTCTGATTTTTTAAGGCAAGCTATTGAAAACGTCAGAAAATTGGAGAAAGGAGTCTATGTAGTTGATTTGAGAGACTCATTTCATTATTGGACTCACCAAACCACTTAGTGTTTCAGGTACAAAATGACTTTCTCCCTGAGAAAATGCCAAAAAGCGGATTTCTGTAATAACATTGTTTTACCTTCTGATTTTTTAAGGCAAGCTATTGAAAACGTCAGAAAATTGGAGAAAGGAGTCTATGTAGTTGATTTGAGAGACTCATTTCATTATTGGACTCACCAAACCACTTACAGTGTTTCAGGTACAAAATGACCGTTTCTCGCTGAGAAAATGCCAAAAAGCGGATTTCTGTAATAACATTGTTTTACCTTCTGATTTTTTAAGGCAAGCTATTGAAAACGTCAGAAAATTGGAGAAAGGAGTCTATGTAGTTGATTTGAGGGACTCATTTCATTATTGGACTCACCAAACCACTTACAGGGTTTCAGGTACAAAATGACTGTTTCTCGCTGAGAAAATGCCAAAAAGCGGATTTCTGTAATAACATTGTTTTACCTTCTGATTTTTTAAGGCAAGCTATTGAAAACGTCAGAAAATTGGAGAAAGGAGTCTATGTAGTTGATTTGAGAGACTCGTTTCATTATTGGACTCACAAAACCACTTACAGTGTTTCAGGTACAAAATGACCGTTTCTCGCTGAGAAAATGCCAAAAAGCGGATTTCTGTCATAACATTGATTTACCTTCTGATTTTTTAAGGCAAGCTATTGAAAACGTTAGAAAATTGGAGAAAGGAGTCTATGTAGTTGATTTGAGAGACTCATTTCATTATTGGACTCACCAAACCACTTACAGTGTTTCAGGTACAAAATGACTGTTTCTCGCTGAGAAACAGCCAAAAAGCGGATTTCTGTCATAACATTGATTTACCTTCTGATTTTTTAAGGCAAGCTATTGAAAACGTCAGAAAATTGGAGAAAGGAGTCTATGTAGTTGATTTGAGAGACTCATTTCATTATTGGACTCACCAAACCACTTACAGTGTTTCAGGTACAAAATGACCGTTTCTCGCTGAGAAAATGCCAAAAAGCGGATTTCTGTAATAACATTGTTTTACCTTCTGATTTTTTAAGGCAAGCTATTGAAAACGTCAGAAAATTGGAGAAAGGAGTCTATGTAGTTGATTTGAGGGACTCATTTCATTATTGGACTCACCAAACCACTTACAGGGTTTCAGGTACAAAATGACTGTTTCTCGCTGAGAAACTGCCAAAAAGCGGATTTCTGTCATAACATTGATTTACCTTCTGATTTTTTAAGGCAAGCTATTGAAAACGTCAGAAAATTGGAGAAAGGAGTCTATGTAGTTGATTTGAGAGACTCATTTCATTATTGGACTCACCAAACCACTTACAGTGTTTCAGGTACAAAATGACCGTTTCTCGCTGAGAAACTGCCAAAAAGCGGATTTCTGTCATAACATTGATTTACCTTCTGATTTTTTAAGGCAAGCTATTGAAAACGTCAGAAAATTCGAGAACGGAGTCTATGTAGTTGATTTGAGAGACTCATTTCATTATTGGACTCACCAAACCACTTACAGTGTTTCAGGTACAAAATGACCGTTTCTCGCTGAGAAAATGCCAAAAAGCGGATTTCTGTCATAACATTGATTTACCTTCTGAGTTTTTTAAGGCAAGCTATTGAAAACGTCAGAAAATTGGAGAAAGGAGTCTATGTAGTTGATTTGAGGGACTCATTTCATTATTGGACTCACCAAACCACTTACAGTGTTTCAGGTACAAAATGACCGTTTCTCGCTGAGAAAATGCCAAAAAGCGGATTTCTGTCATAACATTGATTTACCTTCTGATTTTTTAAAGCAAGCTATTGAAAACGTCAGAAAATTGGAGAAAGGAGTCTATGTAGTTGATTTGAGAGACTCATTTCATTATTGGACTCACCAAACCACTTACAGTGTTTCAGGTACAAAATGACTGTTTCTCGCTGAGAAAATGCCAAAAAGCGGATTTCTGTCAGAACATTGATTTACCTTCTGATTTTTTAAGGCAAGCTATTGAAAACGTCAGAAAATTGGAGAAAGGAGTCTATGTAGTTGATTTGAGGGACTCATTTCATTATTGGACTCACCAAACCACTTACAGGGTTTCAGGTACAAAATGACTGTTTCTCGCTGAGAAAATGCCAAAAAGCGGATTTCTGTAATAACATTGTTTTACCTTCTGATTTTTTAAGGCAAGCTATTGAAAACGTCAGAAAATTGGAGAAAGGAGTCTATGTAGTTGATTTGAGAGACTCGTTTCATTATTGGACTCACAAAACCACTTACAGTGTTTCAGGTACAAAATGACCGTTTCTCGCTGAGAAAATGCCAAAAAGCGGATTTCTGTCATAACATTGATTTACCTTCTGATTTTTTAAGGCAAGCTATTGAAAACGTTAGAAAATTGGAGAAAGGAGTCTATGTAGTTGATTTGAGAGACTCATTTCATTATTGGACTCACCAAACCACTTACAGTGTTTCAGGTACAAAATGACTGTTTCTCGCTGAGAAACAGCCAAAAAGCGGATTTCTGTCATAACATTGATTTACCTTCTGATTTTTTAAGGCAAGCTATTGAAAACGTCAGAAAATTGGAGAAAGGAGTCTATGTAGTTGATTTGAGAGACTCATTTCATTATTGGACTCACCAAACCACTTACAGTGTTTCAGGTACAAAATGACCGTTTCTCGCTGAGAAAATGCCAAAAAGCGGATTTCTGTAATAACATTGTTTTACCTTCTGATTTTTTAAGGCAAGCTATTGAAAACGTCAGAAAATTGGAGAAAGGAGTCTATGTAGTTGATTTGAGGGACTCATTTCATTATTGGACTCACCAAACCACTTACAGGGTTTCAGGTACAAAATGACTGTTTCTCGCTGAGAAACTGCCAAAAAGCGGATTTCTGTCATAACATTGATTTACCTTCTGATTTTTTAAGGCAAGCTATTGAAAACGTCAGAAAATTGGAGAAAGGAGTCTATGTAGTTGATTTGAGAGACTCATTTCATTATTGGACTCACCAAACCACTTACAGTGTTTCAGGTACAAAATGACCGTTTCTCGCTGAGAAACTGCCAAAAAGCGGATTTCTGTCATAACATTGATTTACCTTCTGATTTTTTAAGGCAAGCTATTGAAAACGTCAGAAAATTCGAGAACGGAGTCTATGTAGTTGATTTGAGAGACTCATTTCATTATTGGACTCACCAAACCACTTACAGTGTTTCAGGTACAAAATGACCGTTTCTCGCTGAGAAAATGCCAAAAAGCGGATTTCTGTCATAACATTGATTTACCTTCTGAGTTTTTTAAGGCAAGCTATTGAAAACGTCAGAAAATTGGAGAAAGGAGTCTATGTAGTTGATTTGAGGGACTCATTTCATTATTGGACTCACCAAACCACTTACAGTGTTTCAGGTACAAAATGACCGTTTCTCGCTGAGAAAATGCCAAAAAGCGGATTTCTGTCATAACATTGATTTACCTTCTGATTTTTTAAAGCAAGCTATTGAAAACGTCAGAAAATTGGAGAAAGGAGTCTATGTAGTTGATTTGAGAGACTCATTTCATTATTGGACTCACCAAACCACTTACAGTGTTTCAGGTACAAAATGACTGTTTCTCGCTGAGAAAATGCCAAAAAGCGGATTTCTGTCAGAACATTGATTTACCTTCTGATTTTTTAAGGCAAGCTATTGAAAACGTTAGAAAATTGGAGAAAGGAGTCTATGTAGTTGATTTGAGAGACTCATTTCATTATTGGACTCACCAAACCACATACAGTGTTTCAGGTACAAAATGACTGTTTCTCGCTGAGAAACTGCCAAAAAGCGGATTTCTGTCATAACATTGATTTACCTTCTGATTTTTTAAGGCAAGCTATTGAAAACGTCAGAAAATTGGAGAAAGGAGTCTATGTAGTTGATTTGATAGACTCATTTCATTATTGGACTCACCAAACCACTTACAGTGTTTCAGGTACAAAATGACCGTTTCTCGCTGAGAAACTGCCAAAAAGCGGATTTCTGTCATAACATTGATTTACCTTCTGATTTTTTAAGGCAAGCTATTGAAAACGTCAGAAAATTGGAGAAAGGAGTCTATGTAGTTGATTTGAGGGACTCATTTCATTATTGGACTCACCAAACCACTTACAGTGTTTCAGGTACAAAATGACTGTTTCTCGCTGAGAAAATGCCAAAAAGCGGATTTCTGTCATAACATTGATTTACCTTCTGATTTTTTAAGGCAAGCTATTGAAAACGTCAGAAAATTGGAGAAATGAGTCTATGTAGTTGATTTGAGAGACTCATTTCATTATTGGACTCACCAAACCACTTACAGTGTTTCAGGTACAAAATGACTGTTTCTCGCTGAGAAAATGCCAAAAAGCGGATTTCTGTCAGAACATTGATTTACCTTCTGATTTTTTAAGGCAAGCTATTGAAAACGTCAGAAAATTGGAGAAAGGAGTCTATGTAGTTGATTTGAGAGACTCATTTCATTATTGGACTCACCAAACCACTTAGTGTTTCAGGTACAAAATGACTTTCTCCCTGAGAAAATGCCAAAAAGCGGATTTCTGTAATAACATTGTTTTACCTTCTGATTTTTTAAGGCAAGCTATTGAAAACGTCAGAAAATTGGAGAAAGGAGTCTATGTAGTTGATTTGAGAGACTCATTTCATTATTGGACTCACCAAACCACTTACAGTGTTTCAGGTACAAAATGACCGTTTCTCGCTGAGAAAATGCCAAAAAGCGGATTTCTGTAATAACATTGTTTTACCTTCTGATTTTTTAAGGCAAGCTATTGAAAACGTCAGAAAATTGGAGAAAGGAGTCTATGTAGTTGATTTGAGGGACTCATTTCATTATTGGACTCACCAAACCACTTACAGGGTTTCAGGTACAAAATGACTGTTTCTCGCTGAGAAAATGCCAAAAAGCGGATTTCTGTAATAACATTGTTTTACCTTCTGATTTTTTAAGGCAAGCTATTGAAAACGTCAGAAAATTGGAGAAAGGAGTCTATGTAGTTGATTTGAGAGACTCGTTTCATTATTGGACTCACAAAACCACTTACAGTGTTTCAGGTACAAAATGACCGTTTCTCGCTGAGAAAATGCCAAAAAGCGGATTTCTGTCATAACATTGATTTACCTTCTGATTTTTTAAGGCAAGCTATTGAAAACGTTAGAAAATTGGAGAAAGGAGTCTATGTAGTTGATTTGAGAGACTCATTTCATTATTGGACTCACCAAACCACTTACAGTGTTTCAGGTACAAAATGACTGTTTCTCGCTGAGAAACAGCCAAAAAGCGGATTTCTGTCATAACATTGATTTACCTTCTGATTTTTTAAGGCAAGCTATTGAAAACGTCAGAAAATTGGAGAAAGGAGTCTATGTAGTTGATTTGAGAGACTAATTTCATTATTGGACTCACCAAACCACTTACAGTGTTTCAGGTACAAAATGACCGTTTCTCGCTGAGAAAATGCCAAAAAGCGGATTTCTGTAATAACATTGTTTTACCTTCTGATTTTTTAAGGCAAGCTATTGAAAACGTCAGAAAATTGGAGAAAGGAGTCTATGTAGTTGATTTGAGGGACTCATTTCATTATTGGACTCACCAAACCACTTACAGGGTTTCAGGTACAAAATGACTGTTTCTCGCTGAGAAACTGCCAAAAAGCGGATTTCTGTCATAACATTGATTTACCTTCTGATTTTTTAAGGCAAGCTATTGAAAACGTCAGAAAATTGGAGAAAGGAGTCTATGTAGTTGATTTGAGAGACTCATTTCATTATTGGACTCACCAAACCACTTACAGTGTTTCAGGTACAAAATGACCGTTTCTCGCTGAGAAACTGCCAAAAAGCGGATTTCTGTCATAACATTGATTTACCTTCTGATTTTTTAAGGCAAGCTATTGAAAACGTCAGAAAATTCGAGAACGGAGTCTATGTAGTTGATTTGAGAGACTCATTTCATTATTGGACTCACCAAACCACTTACAGTGTTTCAGGTACAAAATGACCGTTTCTCGCTGAGAAAATGCCAAAAAGCGGATTTCTGTCATAACATTGATTTACCTTCTGAGTTTTTTAAGGCAAGCTATTGAAAACGTCAGAAAATTGGAGAAAGGAGTCTATGTAGTTGATTTGAGGGACTCATTTCATTATTGGACTCACCAAACCACTTACAGTGTTTCAGGTACAAAATGACTGTTTCTCGCTGAGAAACAGCCAAAAAGCGGATTTCTGTCATAACATTGATTTACCTTCTGATTTTTTAAGGCAAGCTATTGAAAACGTCAGAAAATTGGAGAAAGGAGTCTATGTAGTTGATTTGAGAGACTAATTTCATTATTGGACTCACCAAACCACTTACAGTGTTTCAGGTACAAAATGACCGTTTCTCGCTGAGAAAATGCCAAAAAGCGGATTTCTGTAATAACATTGTTTTACCTTCTGATTTTTTAAGGCAAGCTATTGAAAACGTCAGAAAATTGGAGAAAGGAGTCTATGTAGTTGATTTGAGGGACTCATTTCATTATTGGACTCACCAAACCACTTACAGGGTTTCAGGTACAAAATGACTGTTTCTCGCTGAGAAACTGCCAAAAAGCGGATTTCTGTCATAACATTGATTTACCTTCTGATTTTTTAAGGCAAGCTATTGAAAACGTCAGAAAATTGGAGAAAGGAGTCTATGTAGTTGATTTGAGAGACTCATTTCATTATTGGACTCACCAAACCACTTACAGTGTTTCAGGTACAAAATGACCGTTTCTCGCTGAGAAACTGCCAAAAAGCGGATTTCTGTCATAACATTGATTTACCTTCTGATTTTTTAAGGCAAGCTATTGAAAACGTCAGAAAATTCGAGAACGGAGTCTATGTAGTTGATTTGAGAGACTCATTTCATTATTGGACTCACCAAACCACTTACAGTGTTTCAGGTACAAAATGACCGTTTCTCGCTGAGAAAATGCCAAAAAGCGGATTTCTGTCATAACATTGATTTACCTTCTGAGTTTTTTAAGGCAAGCTATTGAAAACGTCAGAAAATTGGAGAAAGGAGTCTATGTAGTTGATTTGAGGGACTCATTTCATTATTGGACTCACCAAACCACTTACAGTGTTTCAGGTACAAAATGACCGTTTCTCGCTGAGAAAATGCCAAAAAGCGGATTTCTGTCATAACATTGATTTACCTTCTGATTTTTTAAAGCAAGCTATTGAAAACGTCAGAAAATTGGAGAAAGGAGTCTATGTAGTTGATTTGAGAGACTCATTTCATTATTGGACTCACCAAACCACTTACAGTGTTTCAGGTACAAAATGACTGTTTCTCGCTGAGAAAATGCCAAAAAGCGGATTTCTGTCAGAACATTGATTTACCTTCTGATTTTTTAAGGCAAGCTATTGAAAACGTCAGAAAATTGGAGAAAGGAGTCTATGTAGTTGATTTGAGGGACTCATTTCATTATTGGACTCACCAAACCACTTACAGGGTTTCAGGTACAAAATGACTGTTTCTCGCTGAGAAAATGCCAAAAAGCGGATTTCTGTAATAACATTGTTTTACCTTCTGATTTTTTAAGGCAAGCTATTGAAAACGTCAGAAAATTGGAGAAAGGAGTCTATGTAGTTGATTTGAGAGACTCGTTTCATTATTGGACTCACAAAACCACTTACAGTGTTTCAGGTACAAAATGACCGTTTCTCGCTGAGAAAATGCCAAAAAGCGGATTTCTGTCATAACATTGATTTACCTTCTGATTTTTTAAGGCAAGCTATTGAAAACGTCAGAAAATTGGAGAAAGGAGTCTATGTAGTTGATTTGAGAGACTCATTTCATTATTGGACTCACCAAACCACTTACAGTGTTTCAGGTACAAAATGACCGTTTCTCGCTGAGAAAATGCCAAAAAGCGGATTTCTGTAATAACATTGTTTTACCTTCTGATTTTTTAAGGCAAGCTATTGAAAACGTCAGAAAATTGGAGAAAGGAGTCTATGTAGTTGATTTGAGGGACTCATTTCATTATTGGACTCACCAAACCACTTACAGGGTTTCAGGTACAAAATGACTGTTTCTCGCTGAGAAACTGCCAAAAAGCGGATTTCTGTCATAACATTGATTTACCTTCTGATTTTTTAAGGCAAGCTATTGAAAACGTCAGAAAATTGGAGAAAGGAGTCTATGTAGTTGATTTGAGAGACTCATTTCATTATTGGACTCACCAAACCACTTACAGTGTTTCAGGTACAAAATGACCGTTTCTCGCTGAGAAACTGCCAAAAAGCGGATTTCTGTCATAACATTGATTTACCTTCTGATTTTTTAAGGCAAGCTATTGAAAACGTCAGAAAATTCGAGAACGGAGTCTATGTAGTTGATTTGAGAGACTCATTTCATTATTGGACTCACCAAACCACTTACAGTGTTTCAGGTACAAAATGACCGTTTCTCGCTGAGAAAATGCCAAAAAGCGGATTTCTGTCATAACATTGATTTACCTTCTGAGTTTTTTAAGGCAAGCTATTGAAAACGTCAGAAAATTGGAGAAAGGAGTCTATGTAGTTGATTTGAGGGACTCATTTCATTATTGGACTCACCAAACCACTTACAGTGTTTCAGGTACAAAATGACCGTTTCTCGCTGAGAAAATGCCAAAAAGCGGATTTCTGTCATAACATTGATTTACCTTCTGATTTTTTAAAGCAAGCTATTGAAAACGTCAGAAAATTGGAGAAAGGAGTCTATGTAGTTGATTTGAGAGACTCATTTCATTATTGGACTCACCAAACCACTTACAGTGTTTCAGGTACAAAATGACTGTTTCTCGCTGAGAAAATGCCAAAAAGCGGATTTCTGTCAGAACATTGATTTACCTTCTGATTTTTTAAGGCAAGCTATTGAAAACGTTAGAAAATTGGAGAAAGGAGTCTATGTAGTTGATTTGAGAGACTCATTTCATTATTGGACTCACCAAACCACTTACAGTGTTTCAGGTACAAAATGACTGTTTCTCGCTGAGAAACTGCCAAAAAGCGGATTTCTGTCATAACATTGATTTACCTTCTGATTTTTTAAGGCAAGCTATTGAAAACGTCAGAAAATTGGAGAAAGGAGTCTATGTAGTTGATTTGATAGACTCATTTCATTATTGGACTCACCAAACCACTTACAGTGTTTCAGGTACAAAATGACCGTTTCTCGCTGAGAAACTGCCAAAAAGCGGATTTCTGTCATAACATTGATTTACCTTCTGATTTTTTAAGGCAAGCTATTGAAAACGTCAGAAAATTGGAGAAAGGAGTCTATGTAGTTGATTTGAGGGACTCATTTCATTATTGGACTCACCAAACCACTTACAGTGTTTCAGGTACAAAATGACTGTTTCTCGCTGAGAAAATGCCAAAAAGCGGATTTCTGTCATAACATTGATTTACCTTCTGATTTTTTAAGGCAAGCTATTGAAAACGTCAGAAAATTGGAGAAAGGAGTCTATGTAGTTGATTTGAGAGACTCATTTCATTATTGGACTCACCAAACCACTTAGTGTTTCAGGTACAAAATGACTTTCTCCCTGAGAAAATGCCAAAAAGCGGATTTCTGTAATAACATTGTTTTACCTTCTGATTTTTTAAGGCAAGCTATTGAAAACGTCAGAAAATTGGAGAAAGGAGTCTATGTAGTTGATTTGAGAGACTCATTTCATTATTGGACTCACCAAACCACTTACAGTGTTTCAGGTACAAAATGACCGTTTCTCGCTGAGAAAATGCCAAAAAGCGGATTTCTGTAATAACATTGTTTTACCTTCTGATTTTTTAAGGCAAGCTATTGAAAACGTCAGAAAATTGGAGAAAGGAGTCTATGTAGTTGATTTGAGGGACTCATTTCATTATTGGACTCACCAAACCACTTACAGGGTTTCAGGTACAAAATGACTGTTTCTCGCTGAGAAAATGCCAAAAAGCGGATTTCTGTAATAACATTGTTTTACCTTCTGATTTTTTAAGGCAAGCTATTGAAAACGTCAGAAAATTGGAGAAAGGAGTCTATGTAGTTGATTTGAGAGACTCGTTTCATTATTGGACTCACAAAACCACTTACAGTGTTTCAGGTACAAAATGACCGTTTCTCGCTGAGAAAATGCCAAAAAGCGGATTTCTGTCATAACATTGATTTACCTTCTGATTTTTTAAGGCAAGCTATTGAAAACGTTAGAAAATTGGAGAAAGGAGTCTATGTAGTTGATTTGAGAGACTCATTTCATTATTGGACTCACCAAACCACTTACAGTGTTTCAGGTACAAAATGACTGTTTCTCGCTGAGAAACAGCCAAAAAGCGGATTTCTGTCATAACATTGATTTACCTTCTGATTTTTTAAGGCAAGCTATTGAAAACGTCAGAAAATTGGAGAAAGGAGTCTATGTAGTTGATTTGAGAGACTCATTTCATTATTGGACTCACCAAACCACTTACAGTGTTTCAGGTACAAAATGACCGTTTCTCGCTGAGAAAATGCCAAAAAGCGGATTTCTGTAATAACATTGTTTTACCTTCTGATTTTTTAAGGCAAGCTATTGAAAACGTCAGAAAATTGGAGAAAGGAGTCTATGTAGTTGATTTGAGGGACTCATTTCATTATTGGACTCACCAAACCACTTACAGGGTTTCAGGTACAAAATGACTGTTTCTCGCTGAGAAACTGCCAAAAAGCGGATTTCTGTCATAACATTGATTTACCTTCTGATTTTTTAAGGCAAGCTATTGAAAACGTCAGAAAATTGGAGAAAGGAGTCTATGTAGTTGATTTGAGAGACTCATTTCATTATTGGACTCACCAAACCACTTACAGTGTTTCAGGTACAAAATGACCGTTTCTCGCTGAGAAACTGCCAAAAAGCGGATTTCTGTCATAACATTGATTTACCTTCTGATTTTTTAAGGCAAGCTATTGAAAACGTCAGAAAATTCGAGAACGGAGTCTATGTAGTTGATTTGAGAGACTCATTTCATTATTGGACTCACCAAACCACTTACAGTGTTTCAGGTACAAAATGACCGTTTCTCGCTGAGAAAATGCCAAAAAGCGGATTTCTGTCATAACATTGATTTACCTTCTGAGTTTTTTAAGGCAAGCTATTGAAAACGTCAGAAAATTGGAGAAAGGAGTCTATGTAGTTGATTTGAGGGACTCATTTCATTATTGGACTCACCAAACCACTTACAGTGTTTCAGGTACAAAATGACCGTTTCTCGCTGAGAAAATGCCAAAAAGCGGATTTCTGTCATAACATTGATTTACCTTCTGATTTTTTAAAGCAAGCTATTGAAAACGTCAGAAAATTGGAGAAAGGAGTCTATGTAGTTGATTTGAGAGACTCATTTCATTATTGGACTCACCAAACCACTTACAGTGTTTCAGGTACAAAATGACTGTTTCTCGCTGAGAAAATGCCAAAAAGCGGATTTCTGTCAGAACATTGATTTACCTTCTGATTTTTTAAGGCAAGCTATTGAAAACGTTAGAAAATTGGAGAAAGGAGTCTATGTAGTTGATTTGAGAGACTCATTTCATTATTGGACTCACCAAACCACTTACAGTGTTTCAGGTACAAAATGACTGTTTCTCGCTGAGAAACTGCCAAAAAGCGGATTTCTGTCATAACATTGATTTACCTTCTGATTTTTTAAGGCAAGCTATTGAAAACGTCAGAAAATTGGAGAAAGGAGTCTATGTAGTTGATTTGAGGGACTCATTTCATTATTGGACTCACCAAACCACTTACAGTGTTTCAGGTACAAAATGACTGTTTCTCGCTGAGAAAATGCCAAAAAGCGGATTTCTGTCATAACATTGATTTACCTTCTGATTTTTTAAGGCAAGCTATTGAAAACGTCAGAAAATTGGAGAAATGAGTCTATGTAGTTTATTTGAGAGACTCATTTCATTATTGGACTCACCAAACCACTTACAGTGTTTCAGGTACAAAATGACCGTTTCTCGCTGAGAAACTGCCAAAAAGCGGATTTCTGTCATAACATTGATTTACCTTCTGATTTTTTAAGGCAAGCTATTGAAAACGTCAGAAAATTGGAGAAAGGAGTCTATGTAGTTGATTTGAGGGACTCATTTCATTATTGGACTCACC
This sequence comes from Cololabis saira, assembly GCF_033807715.1. Classification (NCBI taxonomy): domain Eukaryota; kingdom Metazoa; phylum Chordata; class Actinopteri; order Beloniformes; family Belonidae; genus Cololabis; species Cololabis saira. Next base: position 247,427 of record NW_026906206.1, read on the forward strand.
AAACCACTTACAGTGTTTCAGGTACAAAATGACTGTTTCTCGCTGAGAAAATGCCAAAAAGCGGATTTCTGTCATAACATTGATTTACCTTCTGATTTTTTAAGGCAAGCTATTGAAAACGTCAGAAAATTGGAGAAATGAGTCTATGTAGTTTATTTGAGAGACTCATTTCATTATTGGACTCACCAAACCACTTACAGTGTTTCAGGTACAAAATGACTTTCTCCCTGAGAAAATGCCAAAAAGCGGATTTCTGTAATAACATTGTTTTACCTTCTGATTTTTTTAAGGCAAGCTATTGAAAACGTCAGAAAATTGGAGAAAGGAGTCTATGTAGTTGATTTGAGAGACTCATTTCATTATTGGACTCACCAAACCACTTACAGTGTTTCAGGTACAAAATGACCGTTTCTCGCTGAGAAAATGCCAAAAAGCGGATTTCTGTAATAACATTGTTTTTACCTTCTGATTTTTTAAGGCAAGCTATTGAAAACGTCAGAAAATTGGAGAAAGGAGTCTATGTAGTTGATTTGAGGGACTCATTTCATTATTGGACTCACCAAACCACTTACAGGGTTTCAGGTACAAAATGACTGTTTCTCGCTGAGAAATTTCCAAAAAGCGGATTTCTGTAATAACATTGTTTTACCTTCTGATTTTTTAAGGCAAGCTATTGAAAACGTCAGAAAATTGGAGAAAGGAGTCTATGTAGTTGATTTGAGAGACTCGTTTCATTATTGGACTCACAAAACCACTTACAGTGTTTCAGGTACAAAATGACCGTTTCTCGCTGAGAAAATGCCAAAAAGCGGATTTCTGTCATAACATTGATTTACCTTCTGATTTTTTAAGGCAAGCTATTGAAAACGTTAGAAAATTGGAGGAAGGAGTCTATGTAGTTGATTTGAGAGACTCATTTCATTATTGGACTCACCAAACCACTTACAGTGTTTCAGGTACAAAATGACTGTTTCTCGCTGAGAAACTGCCAAAAAGCGGATTTCTGTCATAACATTGATTTACCTTCTGATTTTTTAAGGCAAGCTATTGAAAACGTCAGAAAATTGGAGAAAGGAGTCTATGTAGTTGATTTGAGAGACTCATTTCATTATTGGACTCACCAAACCACTTACAGTGTTTCAGGTACAAAATGACCGTTTCTCGCTGAGAAACTGCCAAAAAGCGGATTTCTGTCATAACATTGATTTACCTTCTGATTTTTTAAGGCAAGCTATTGAAAACGTCAGAAAATTGGAGAAAGGAGTCTATGTAGTTAATTTGAGAGACTCATTTCATTATTGGACTCACCAAACCACTTACAGTGTTTCTGGCATCATTTCTGGCTTGCTGATTGGGTAACGTATTGCGTCACGCATCGCGTCACTTCCTGGTGTTTGCGGTCTGTGCTGCTGCCGTCTCACGGCGTTTGCAGGCTCAGATCTCTCCCGACTTTTTATCTAAAACTTAGACTGTTTTCTGGTAAAATAGCACTATATCTGGTACATTACTGTCTTTATTTCAACACTCGCTCATTTTCTCTTCCGTAACTTTCACTGTCACCAATCACCGATACATTTTCTGTCCGTTAGCCTCCGTTAGCATCTTAGCATGGCCGCTCCGGCTCCCACCGCTTCACCTCTTTCCTGCTCAGTGTGTGAAATGTTTAGTTATTCCTCTGCCTCCTTTAGTGAAGACGGTAAGTGCTTAAAGTGTAGTTTATTTGCAGGGCTGGAGGCGAGGCTCAGTCAGTTAGAGGTCCGGTTCGGCCAACTAAACCATAGTCCGAGAGCCTCCTCAGCTAACCAGGCTAAGCTAGCGGCGGACCGGCCCGTAGCAGCTGAGCGTAGCCGCTCCCCTGCAGCTCCCGAGCAGCCGGCCAGGCAGGGCAGCTGGGTGACGGTTCGGAGGAAGACTAGTCTTAAAGGGCTCACGGAACACCACCACCCGCTTCATGTGTCTAACAGATTTTCCCCACGTAGCGACACATCTGTTGAGAAACCGACCCTGGTGATTGGAGACTCCATAGTCAGACATGTGAAGCCGACTCCAGAGACCTTAGTTAGGTGCATCCCGGGGGCCAGAGCGGGCGACATAGAAGCAAATTTGAAGCTACTGGCAAAGGGTAATCGTAAATATGGTAAAGTTATCATCAATGTCGGAGCTAATGACTCCCGTCTTCGCCAGTCGGAAGTAACCAGAATGAATATTGTCTCGGTGTGTAAATACGCCAAGACCATGTCGGACTCTGTAGGTTTTTCTGGCCCCCTCCCCAATCTGACCAGCGATGACATGTTTAGTCGCATGCTCTCGCTCCGCCGCTGGTTGTCTCAGTGGTGTTCAGAAAACGACGTGGACTTTATTGACAACTGGGAGACATTCTGGGGAAAGCCCGGTCTGATTAGAAGGGACGGCATTCATCCCACCCGGGATGGTGCAGCTCTTATGTCTAGAAATCTGGCCAATGTTATTAGACACTCCCCCTGACAATGCAGGGTCCAGGCCAGGATGCAGAGCTGTAGTTTAACAGGGCTGGAGGCGAGGCTTAGTCAGTTAGAGGTCCGGTTTGGCCAACTAGACCATAGTCCGATAGAATCCTCTGCGGACCGGCCCGTAGCAGCTGAGCGTAACCGCTCCCCTGCAGCTCCCCGGCAGCCGGCCAGGCAGGGCAGCTGGGTGACGGTTCGGAGGAAGGGTAGTCTTAAAGGGCTCACAGAACACCACCACCCGCTTCATGTGTCTAACCGTTTTTCCCCACTCAGTGACACATCTGTTGCTTCTCAAGGACCAACGCCTGCCAACAAAACTGTAGGATTGCATTATGTAATTAGCGACTCTAAAACTGTAGGATTACATGATATTGGCGACTCTGGCCAGGTGCCTAGCAAAATAGAAGTGGTTGCAGTTCCCCGCCCTCCAAAAGTTCACCAGGTGCAGCGTTATAGAGGCGTTAACCAAGATAACCTTGTAAAAATTAAAACCAATGCACATTTGGTACCAATTACAGACCGAAAAATTAGATGCGGACTACTAAATATACGATCATTAAGCTCTAAGTCTCTGTTAGTAAATGATATAATTACAGAGAGCAGGAGTGATATTTTCTGCTTAACAGAAACATGGTTACAGGAGGAAGAGTATGTTAGTTTGAATGAATCAACTCCGCCCGGCTACTTTAATCATCACATTCCTAGAAGCACGGGCCGAGGCGGAGGAGTCGCAGCAATTTATAACTCCGGTCTCCAAACAAAAATTGAACCCAAGTGCAACTATAATACATTTGAAAGCCTCATGCTTGGTCTGAAATTTCCGAGCCGGAAATCAGAGAAGCCAGTTGTGTTAGTGGTAGTGTACCGGCCCCCTGCTGGTGCGTATCTGGAGTTTTTGTCTGAATTTTCAGATTTCCTTTCTGGATTATTGATCAGCACAGATAAATTCATCATAGTGGGTGATTTTAACATTCATATGGATGTTGAAAGCGATAATCTTAAATTAGCCTTCGATTCTCTTCTAGAATCAATGGGTATCTCACAAAAAGTGGATAAACCGACGCACTGTTTTAATCATACTCTCGATCTCGTTCTCACCTACGGTGTTGAAACTGATGGTCTGTTGGTGTCACCTGTAAACTTCCTTTTATCCGACCATTACTTAATAACGTTTGAATTTAATTTTGTTGATGTTGAAGTGCAAAATAGGAGGTATTATTTTAGCAGATGTTTGTCTGATGAAGTTATTGTTAAATTTAGGGAGGCCATTGCTTATCTTACGACAGTGCGAAATAGTGATGTAGTCGAGGCCAGTGACCTGGGTTCTACCTCTGCAGATGTTGATTTCCTTGCTAGTAACACTGCTGATTTGTTGCATTCAGCTTTAGATGAAGTTGCTCCTTTGAAAAGGAGGGTTTCTAGCCACAGGAGCTTAACTCCCTGGTATAATTCAGATATCCGCATGTTGAAACAAAACGTGCGTAAAATGGAAAGGAAGTGGTACTCTTGTAGGTCTGTAGACTTTCATCGTGAATGGAAAGATATTCTAATAGTATATAAAAAAGCCATTCGCAAAGCCAGAACAGCTTATTATTCAACGTTGATAGAGGATAACAAAAGTAACCCACGTTTTCTGTTCAGCACTGTAGCCAGGCTGACAAAGAGTCACAACTCTGTTGAGCCGTGCATTCCTGCAGCTCTCAGTAGTGAGGACTTTATGGGCTTCTTCAACAGTAAAATCGCGAGAATTAGAGAAGAAATCAACCAGCCGGTTGTAGGTGTTTCTTCAGCTTTAGCGACTTCCCTAGGCTCTGACTTGTCTCTAGACTGTTTTGATCCTATAGACCTCCCTGAGCTGACTTCACTCGTTAATAGAGCTAAGTCAACCACATGTATGTTAGACCCCATCCCGACTCGTCTATTCAAACATATTTTTTCTCTTATTGGTACGACAATACTGGACCAAATTAACTTATCCCTAAGTTTAGGATATGTACCACAGGTTTTCAAAGTCGCAGTAATTAAACCTTTACTTAAAAAACCTTCTCTTGACCCAGACACCTTAGCTAATTATAGACCAATTTCCAACCTTCCATTTGTGTCTAAAATTCTGGAAAAGGCAGTTTCAAGCCAGTTATGTGACTATTTGTATAGAAATGATCTGTTTGAAGTCTTTCAGTCAGGGTTCAGAATGCATCATAGCACAGAGACAGCACTTGTTCGAGTCACGAATGACCTCCTTATGGCCTCAGATAAGGGATTAGTGTCCATACTGGTTCTACTGGACCTCAGTGCTGCTTTTGACACTATAGATCATGGCATTTTACTGCACAGGTTAGAGCATGTTGTTGGGATTAAAGGGACAGCTCTATGTTGGTTTAAATCATACCTATCTGACAGGTTCCAGTTTGTTCATGTACATGAGGTTTCTTCAGAACAGTCAAGGGTCTGTTATGGTGTTCCGCAGGGTTCAGTGCTAGGGCCAATCTTGTTCAGTTTATACATGCAGCCGTTGGGAAGTATAATCCAGAATCACGGCATACACTTTCATTGTTATGCTGATGATACGCAGCTCTATTTGTCTATGAAGCCGGATGAAACAGAACCGTTAGTTAAACTTCAGGCATGTCTTAGGGACATCAAGGACTGGATGTCCAGAAATTTCCTGCTTCTAAATTCAGATAAAACAGAGGTTATCATTCTTGGTTCAGAGCATCTTAGGAAGGGATTAGATGGTGTTGCGATGGCTTCCAGTGCAACTGTGAGAAATCTTGGTGTTATTTTCGATCAGGATTTGTCGTTTAAACCATATGTCAATCAGGTTTGTAAAATAGCCTTTTTCCATCTCCGTAATATTGCAAAGATTAGGAAAATCCTCTCACAGAGTGATGCAGAAAAACTAGTTCATGCGTTTGTATCTTCTAGACTAGATTACTGTAATGTGTTGTTAGCAGGATGTCCAAGTAATTTGCTGAATAGGCTCCAGCTGATCCAAAATGCAGCAGCACGAGTACTGACAGGAATTAGCAGGAGAGACCACGTCTCTCCAGTGTTAGCGTCGCTCCATTGGTTACCCGTAAAATTCAGAATCCAATTTAAAATTGTATTACTTGCGTATAAAGCCCAAAACGGCTTAGCTCCGCATTATTTGCAAGACCTGATAGTGCCTTATGTTCCTGTCAGAGCTCTCCGTTCTCAGAGTGCAGGTTTACTTGTAGTTCCTAGAGTATCTAAATGTAGATTTGGAGGGCGGGCGTTCTGCTATCAGGCGCCACTACTATGGAACCAACTTCCAATCTGGGTTAAGGGGGCTGACACCACCTCCACCTTTAAAACTAAACTTAAAACATTTCTGTTTAGTAAAGCCTATAGTTAGTGTTTAGTAAACCTCTAGCTGGTGTTGGTAAATCTCTAGGTAGTGTAAACTTTAGTGTGTCAGAGTCGCTCCTGTGGTTTCTTGTGCTGGCCCCCCCCTTCTCCTCCCTTTTCTCTCTTTTGTCCATGTTGCAGCATCCTTTGCCGGACACCGGAACCTGCAGGTGGTCGTGGGTGGCTTGTAGCTTGCATTACGGAGCACAAGTCTTTCCCCGACCCTGCACCCCAACCTGGGACTTGCTGATTGGGCCGGAGCTTCGGGAGCTGCGTGCTGGCCTGCGGTCCCCACCCCTGGTCATCCCGTTGCTGCCCCCCCCTTCTCCTCCCTTTTCTCTCTTTTGTCCTGCAGGTGGCCATGGGTGGCTTGTAGCTTGCATTACGGAGCACAAGTCTTTTCCTGACCCTGCACCCCAACCTGGGACTTGCTGATTGGGCCGGAGCTTCGGGAGCTGTGTGCTGGCCTGCGGTCCCCACCCCCGGTCATCCCGTTGCTGCTTCCACCTGCCTGCTGTGCTGTTGCCGTCCCTGACCCACCAGTCTGGCCCTCGGCAGGAGGGTCCCCCCTGATGAGCCTGGTCCTGCTCAAGGTTTCTTCCCTCCTAAAGGGGAGTTTTTCCTTGCCACTGTTTGGCTTAAGGTTTTTCTCCCACTAGGGGAGTTTTTACCTGCCATTGTTTATGTAATAACTGCTCGGGGGTCATGTTCTGGGTATGGGTCTCTGTAAAGCGTCTAGAGACAACTCTGTTGTATTAGACGCTATATAAATAAAATTGAATTGAATTGAATTGTTTCAGGTACAAAATGACTGTTTCTCGCTGAGAAAATGCCAAAAAGCGGATTTCTGTAATAACATTGTTTTACCTTCTGATTTTTTAAGGCAAGCTATTGAAAACGTCAGAAAATTGGAGAAAGGAGTCTATGTAGTTGATTTGAGAGACTCATTTCATTATTGGACTCACCAAACCACTTACAGTGTTTCAGGTACAAAATGACCGTTTCTCGCTGAGAAAATGCCAAAAAGCGGATTTCTGTAATAACATTGTTTTACCTTCTGATTTTTTAAGGCAAGCTATTGAAAACGTCAGAAAATTGGAGAAAGGAGTCTATGTAGTTGATTTGAGGGACTCATTTCATTATTGGACTCACCAAACCACTTACAGTGTTTCAGGTACAAAATGACTGTTTCTCGCTGAGAAAATGCCAAAAAGCGGATTTCTGTCATAACATTGATTTACCTTCTGATTTTTTAAGGCAAGCTATTGAAAACGTCAGAAAATTGGAGAAATGAGTCTATGTAGTTGATTTGAGAGACTCATTTCATTATTGGACTCACCAAACCACTTACAGTGTTTCAGGTACAAAATGACTTTCTCCCTGAGAAAATGCCAAAAAGCGGATTTCTGTAATAACATTGTTTTACCTTCTGATTTTTTTAAGGCAAGCTATTGAAAACGTCAGAAAATTGGAGAAAGGAGTCTATGTAGTTGATTTGAGAGACTCATTTCATTATTGGACTCACCAAACCACTTAGTGTTTCAGGTACAAAATGACCGTTTCTCGCTGAGAAAATGCCAAAAAGCGGATTTCTGTAATAACATTGTTTTTACCTTCTGATTTTTTAAGGCAAGCTATTGAAAACGTCAGAAAATTGGAGAAAGGAGTCTATGTAGTTGATTTGAGGGACTCATTTCATTATTGGACTCACCAAACCACTTACAGGGTTTCAGGTACAAAATGACTGTTTCTCGCTGAGAAATTTCCAAAAAGCGGATTTCTGTAATAACATTGTTTTACCTTCTGATTTTTTAAGGCAAGCTATTGAAAACGTCAGAAAATTGGAGAAAGGAGTCTATGTAGTTGATTTGAGAGACTCGTTTCATTATTGGACTCACAAAACCACTTACAGTGTTTCAGGTACAAAATGACCGTTTCTCGCTGAGAAAATGCCAAAAAGCGGATTTCTGTCATAACATTGATTTACCTTCTGATTTTTTAAGGCAAGCTATTGAAAACGTTAGAAAATTGGAGGAAGGAGTCTATGTAGTTGATTTGAGAGACTCATTTCATTATTGGACTCACCAAACCACTTACAGTGTTTCAGGTACAAAATGACTGTTTCTCGCTGAGAAAATGCCAAAAAGCGGATTTCTGTCATAACATTGATTTACCTTCTGATTTTTTAAGGCAAGCTATTGAAAACGTCAGAAAATTGGAGAAAGGAGTCTATGTAGTTGATTTGAGAGACTCATTTCATTATTGGACTCACCAAACCACTTACAGTGTTTCAGGTACAAAATGACCGTTTCTCGCTGAGAAACTGCCAAAAAGCGGATTTTTGTCATAACATTGATTTACCTTCTGATTTTTTAAGGCAAGCTATTGAAAACGTCAGAAAATTGGAGAAAGGAGTCTATGTAGTTGATTTGAGAGACTCATTTCATTATTGGACTCACCAAACCACTTACAGTGTTTCAGGTACAAAATGACTGTTTCTCGCTGAGAAAATGCCAAAAAGCGGATTTCTGTAATAACATTGTTTTACCTTCTGATTTTTTAAGGCAAGCTATTGAAAACGTCAGAAAATTGGAGAAAGGAGTCTATGTAGTTGATTTGAGAGACTCATTTCATTATTGGACTCACCAAACCACTTACAGTGTTTCAGGTACAAAATGACCGTTTCTCGCTGAGAAAATGCCAAAAAGCGGATTTCTGTAATAACATTGTTTTACCTTCTGATTTTTTAAGGCAAGCTATTGAAAACGTCAGAAAATTGGAGAAAGGAGTCTATGTAGTTGATTTGAGGGACTCATTTCATTATTGGACTCACCAAACCACTTACAGGGTTTCAGGTACAAAATGACCGTTTCTCGCTGAGAAACTGCCAAAAAGCGGATTTCTGTCATAACATTGATTTACCTTCTGATTTTTTAAGGCAAGCTATTGAAAACGTCAGAAAATTGGAGAAAGGAGTCTATGTAGTTGATTTGAGAGACTCATTTCATTATTGGACTCACCAAACCACTTACAGTGTTTCAGGTACAAAATGACCGTTTCTCGCTGAGAAACTGCCAAAAAGCGGATTTCTGTCATAACATTGATTTACCTTCTGATTTTTTTAAGGCAAGCTATTGAAAACGTCAGAAAATTCGAGAACGGAGTCTATGTAGTTGATTTGAGAGACTCATTTCATTATTGGACTCACCAAACCACTTACAGTGTTTCAGGTACAAAATGACCGTTTCTCGCTGAGAAAATGCCAAAAAGCGGATTTCTGTCATAACATTGATTTACCTTCTGAGTTTTTTAAGGCAAGCTATTGAAAACGTCAGAAAATTGGAGAAAGGAGTCTATGTAGTTGATTTGAGGGACTCATTTCATTATTGGACTCACCAAACCACTTACAGTGTTTCAGGTACAAAATGACTGTTTCTCGCTGAGAAATTGCCAAAAAGCGGATTTCTGTCATAACATTGTTTTACCTTCTGATTTTTTAAGGCAAGCTATTGAAAACGTTAGAAAATTGGAGAAAGGAGTCTATGTAGTTGATTTGAGAGACTCATTTCATTATTGGACTCACCAAACCACTTACAGTGTTTCAGGTACAAAATGACCGTTTCTCGCTGAGAAACTGCCAAAAAGCGGATTTCTGTCATAACATTGATTTACCTTCTGATTTTTTAAGGCAAGCTATTGAAAACGTCAGAAAATTGGAGAAAGGAGTCTATGTAGTTGATTTGAGGGACTCATTTCATTATTGGACTGACCAAACCACTTACAGTGTTTCAGGTACAAAATGACTGTTTCTCGCTGAGAAAATGCCAAAAAGCGGATTTCTGTCATAACATTGATTTACCTTCTGATTTTTTAAGGCAAGCTATTGAAAACGTCAGAAAATTGGAGAAAGGAGTCTATGTAGTTGATTTGAGAGGCTCATTTCATTATTGGACTCACCAAACCACTTACAGTGTTTCAGGTACAAAATGACTTTCTCCCTGAGAAAATGCCAAAAAGCGGATTTCTGTAATAACATTGTTTTACCTTCTGATTTCTTAAGGCAAGCTATTGAAAACGTCAGAAAATTGGAGAAAGGAGTCTATGTAGTTGATTTGAGAGACTCATTTCATTATTGGACTCACCAAACCACTTACAGTGTTTCAGGTACAAAATGACTGTTTCTCGCTGAGAAAATGCCAAAAAGCGGATTTCTGTAATAACATTGTTTTACCTTCTGATTTTTTAAGGCAAGCTATTGAAAACGTCAGAAAATTGGAGAAAGGAGTCTATGTAGTTGATTTGAGAGACTCATTTCATTTTTGGACTCACCAAACCACTTACAGTGTTTCAGGTACAAAATGACCGTTTCTCGCTGAGAAACTGCCAAAAAGCGGATTTCTGTCATAACATTGATTTACCTTCTGATTTTTTAAGGCAAGCTATTGAAAACGTCAGAAAATTCGAGAACGGAGTCTATGTAGTTGATTTGAGAGACACATTTCATTATTGGACTCACCAAACCACTTACAGTGTTTCAGGTACAAAATGACCGTTTCTCGCTGAGAAACTGCCAAAAAGCGGATTTCTGTCATAACATTGATTTACCTTCTGATTTTTTAAGGCAAGCTATTGAAAACGTCAGAAAATTGGAGAAAGGAGTCTATGTAGTTGATTTGAGAGACTCATTTCATTATTGGACTCACCAAACCACTTACAGTGTTTCAGGTACAAAATGACTGTTTCTCGCTGAGAAACTGCAAAAAAGCGGATTTCTGTCATAACATTGATTTACCTTCTGATTTTTTAAGGCAAGCTATTGAAAACGTCAGAAAATTGGAGAAAGGAGTCTATGTAGTTGATTTGAGAGACTCATTTCATTTTTGGACTCACCAAACCACTTACAGTGTTTCAGGTACAAAATGACCGTTTCTCGCTGAGAAACTGCCAAAAAGCGGATTTCTGTCATAACATTGATTTACCTTCTGATTTTTTAAGGCAAGCTATTGAAAACGTCAGAAAATTCGAGAACGGAGTCTATGTAGTTGATTTGAGAGACACATTTCATTATTGGACTCACCAAACCACTTACAGTGTTTCAGGTACAAAATGACCGTTTCTCGCTGAGAAACTGCCAAAAAGCGGATTTCTGTCATAACATTGATTTACCTTCTGATTTTTTAAGGCAAGCTATTGAAAACGTCAGAAAATTGGAGAAAGGAGTCTATGTAGTTGATTTGAGAGACTCATTTCATTATTGGACTCACCAAACCACTTACAGTGTTTCAGGTACAAAATGACTGTTTCTCGCTGAGAAACTGCAAAAAAGCGGATTTCTGTCATAACATTGATTTACCTTCTGATTTTTTAAGGCAAGCTATTGAAAACGTCAGAAAATTGGAGAAAGGAGTCTATGTAGTTGATTTGAGAGACTCATTTCATTATTGGACTCACCAAACCACTTACAGTGTTTCAGGTACAAAATGACTGTTTCTCGCTGAGAAACAGCCAAAAAGCGGATTTCTGTCATAACATTGATTTACCTTCTGATTTTTTAAGGCAAGCTATTGAAAACGTCAGAAAATTGGAGAAAGGAGTCTATGTAGTTGATTTGAGAGACTCATTTAATTTTTGGACTCACCAAATCACTTACAGTGTTTCAGGTACAAAATGACCGTTTCTCGCTGAGAAACTGCCAAAAAGCGGATTTCTGTCATAACATTGATTTACCTTCTGATTTTTTAAGGCAAGCTATTGAAAACGTCAGAAAATTGGAGAAAGGAGTCTATGTAGTTGATTTGAGGGACTCATTTCATTATTGGACTCACCAAACCACTTACAGTGTTTCAGGTACAAAATGACTGTTTCTCGCTGAGAAAATGCCAAAAAGCGGATTTCTGTCATAACATTGATTTACCTTCTGATTTTTTAAGGCAAGCTATTGAAAACGTCAGAAAATTGGAGAAATGAGTCTATGTAGTTGATTTGAGAGACTCATTTCATTATTGGACTCACCAAACCACTTACAGTGTTTCAGGTACAAAATGACTTTCTCCCTGAGAAAATGCCAAAAAGCGGATTTCTGTAATAACATTGTTTTACCTTCTGATTTTTTTAAGGCAAGCTATTGAAAACGTCAGAAAATTGGAGAAAGGAGTCTATGTAGTTGATTTGAGAGACTCATTTCATTATTGGACTCACCAAACCACTTAGTGTTTCAGGTACAAAATGACCGTTTCTCGCTGAGAAAATGCCAAAAAGCGGATTTCTGTAATAACATTGTTTTTACCTTCTGATTTTTTAAGGCAAGCTATTGAAAACGTCAGAAAATTGGAGAAAGGAGTCTATGTAGTTGATTTGAGGGACTCATTTCATTATTGGACTCACCAAACCACTTACAGGGTTTCAGGTACAAAATGACTGTTTCTCGCTGAGAAATTTCCAAAAAGCGGATTTCTGTAATAACATTGTTTTACCTTCTGATTTTTTAAGGCAAGCTATTGAAAACGTCAGAAAATTGGAGAAAGGAGTCTATGTAGTTGATTTGAGAGACTCGTTTCATTATTGGACTCACAAAACCACTTACAGTGTTTCAGGTACAAAATGACCGTTTCTCGCTGAGAAAATGCCAAAAAGCGGATTTCTGTCATAACATTGATTTACCTTCTGATTTTTTAAGGCAAGCTATTGAAAACGTTAGAAAATTGGAGGAAGGAGTCTATGTAGTTGATTTGAGAGACTCATTTCATTATTGGACTCACCAAACCACTTACAGTGTTTCAGGTACAAAATGACTGTTTCTCGCTGAGAAAATGCCAAAAAGCGGATTTCTGTCATAACATTGATTTACCTTCTGATTTTTTAAGGCAAGCTATTGAAAACGTCAGAAAATTGGAGAAAGGAGTCTATGTAGTTGATTTGAGAGACTCATTTCATTATTGGACTCACCAAACCACTTACAGTGTTTCAGGTACAAAATGACCGTTTCTCGCTGAGAAACTGCCAAAAAGCGGATTTCTGTCATAACATTGATTTACCTTCTGATTTTTTAAGGCAAGCTATTGAAAACGTCAGAAAATTGGAGAAAGGAGTCTATGTAGTTGATTTGAGAGACTCATTTCATTATTGGACTCACCAAACCACTTACAGTGTTTCAGGTACAAAATGACTGTTTCTCGCTGAGAAAATGCCAAAAAGCGGATTTCTGTAATAACATTGTTTTACCTTCTGATTTTTTAAGGCAAGCTATTGAAAACGTCAGAAAATTGGAGAAAGGAGTCTATGTAGTTGATTTGAGAGACTCATTTCATTATTGGACTCACCAAACCACTTACAGTGTTTCAGGTACAAAATGACCGTTTCTCGCTGAGAAAATGCCAAAAAGCGGATTTCTGTAATAACATTGTTTTACCTTCTGATTTTTTAAGGCAAGCTATTGAAAACGTCAGAAAATTGGAGAAAGGAGTCTATGTAGTTGATTTGAGGGACTCATTTCATTATTGGACTCACCAAACCACTTACAGGGTTTCAGGTACAAAATGACCGTTTCTCGCTGAGAAACTGCCAAAAAGCGGATTTCTGTCATAACATTGATTTACCTTCTGATTTTTTAAGGCAAGCTATTGAAAACGTCAGAAAATTGGAGAAAGGAGTCTATGTAGTTGATTTGAGAGACTCATTTCATTATTGGACTCACCAAACCACTTACAGTGTTTCAGGTACAAAATGACCGTTTCTCGCTGAGAAACTGCCAAAAAGCGGATTTCTGTCATAACATTGATTTACCTTCTGATTTTTTTAAGGCAAGCTATTGAAAACGTCAGAAAATTCGAGAACGGAGTCTATGTAGTTGATTTGAGAGACTCATTTCATTATTGGACTCACCAAACCACTTACAGTGTTTCAGGTACAAAATGACCGTTTCTCGCTGAGAAAATGCCAAAAAGCGGATTTCTGTCATAACATTGATTTACCTTCTGAGTTTTTTAAGGCAAGCTATTGAAAACGTCAGAAAATTGGAGAAAGGAGTCTATGTAGTTGATTTGAGGGACTCATTTCATTATTGGACTCACCAAACCACTTACAGTGTTTCAGGTACAAAATGACTGTTTCTCGCTGAGAAATTGCCAAAAAGCGGATTTCTGTCATAACATTGTTTTACCTTCTGATTTTTTAAGGCAAGCTATTGAAAACGTTAGAAAATTGGAGAAAGGAGTCTATGTAGTTGATTTGAGAGACTCATTTCATTATTGGACTCACCAAACCACTTACAGTGTTTCAGGTACAAAATGACCGTTTCTCGCTGAGAAACTGCCAAAAAGCGGATTTCTGTCATAACATTGATTTACCTTCTGATTTTTTAAGGCAAGCTATTGAAAACGTCAGAAAATTGGAGAAAGGAGTCTATGTAGTTGATTTGAGGGACTCATTTCATTATTGGACTGACCAAACCACTTACAGTGTTTCAGGTACAAAATGACTGTTTCTCGCTGAGAAAATGCCAAAAAGCGGATTTCTGTCATAACATTGATTTACCTTCTGATTTTTTAAGGCAAGCTATTGAAAACGTCAGAAAATTGGAGAAAGGAGTCTATGTAGTTGATTTGAGAGACTCATTTCATTATTGGACTCACCAAACCACTTACAGTGTTTCAGGTACAAAATGACTTTCTCCCTGAGAAAATGCCAAAAAGCGGATTTCTGTAATAACATTGTTTTACCTTCTGATTTTTTAAGGCAAGCTATTGAAAACGTCAGAAAATTGGAGAAAGGAGTCTATGTAGTTGATTTGAGAGACTCATTTCATTATTGGACTCACCAAACCACTTACAGTGTTTCAGGTACAAAATGACTGTTTCTCGCTGAGAAAATGCCAAAAAGCGGATTTCTGTAATAACATTGTTTTACCTTCTGATTTTTTAAGGCAAGCTATTGAAAACGTCAGAAAATTGGAGAAAGGAGTCTATGTAGTTGATTTGAGAGACTCATTTCATTTTTGGACTCACCAAACCACTTACAGTGTTTCAGGTACAAAATGACCGTTTCTCGCTGAGAAACTGCCAAAAAGCGGATTTCTGTCATAACATTGATTTACCTTCTGATTTTTTAAGGCAAGCTATTGAAAACGTCAGAAAATTCGAGAACGGAGTCTATGTAGTTGATTTGAGAGACACATTTCATTATTGGACTCACCAAACCACTTACAGTGTTTCAGGTACAAAATGACCGTTTCTCGCTGAGAAACTGCCAAAAAGCGGATTTCTGTCATAACATTGATTTACCTTCTGATTTTTTAAGGCAAGCTATTGAAAACGTCAGAAAATTGGAGAAAGGAGTCTATGTAGTTGATTTGAGAGACTCATTTCATTATTGGACTCACCAAACCACTTACAGTGTTTCAGGTACAAAATGACTGTTTCTCGCTGAGAAACTGCAAAAAAGCGGATTTCTGTCATAACATTGATTTACCTTCTGATTTTTTAAGGCAAGCTATTGAAAACGTCAGAAAATTGGAGAAAGGAGTCTATGTAGTTGATTTGAGAGACTCATTTCATTTTTGGACTCACCAAACCACTTACAGTGTTTCAGGTACAAAATGACCGTTTCTCGCTGAGAAACTGCCAAAAAGCGGATTTCTGTCATAACATTGATTTACCTTCTGATTTTTTAAGGCAAGCTATTGAAAACGTCAGAAAATTCGAGAACGGAGTCTATGTAGTTGATTTGAGAGACACATTTCATTATTGGACTCACCAAACCACTTACAGTGTTTCAGGTACAAAATGACCGTTTCTCGCTGAGAAACTGCCAAAAAGCGGATTTCTGTCATAACATTGATTTACCTTCTGATTTTTTAAGGCAAGCTATTGAAAACGTCAGAAAATTGGAGAAAGGAGTCTATGTAGTTGATTTGAGAGACTCATTTCATTATTGGACTCACCAAACCACTTACAGTGTTTCAGGTACAAAATGACTGTTTCTCGCTGAGAAACTGCAAAAAAGCGGATTTCTGTCATAACATTGATTTACCTTCTGATTTTTTAAGGCAAGCTATTGAAAACGTCAGAAAATTGGAGAAAGGAGTCTATGTAGTTGATTTGAGAGACTCATTTCATTATTGGACTCACCAAACCACTTACAGTGTTTCAGGTACAAAATGACTGTTTCTCGCTGAGAAACAGCCAAAAAGCGGATTTCTGTCATAACATTGATTTACCTTCTGATTTTTTAAGGCAAGCTATTGAAAACGTCAGAAAATTGGAGAAAGGAGTCTATGTAGTTGATTTGAGAGACTCATTTAATTTTTGGACTCACCAAACCACTTACAGTGTTTCAGGTACAAAATGACCGTTTCTCGCTGAGAAACTGCCAAAAAGCGGATTTCTGTCATAACATTGATTTACCTTCTGATTTTTTAAGGCAAGCTATTGAAAACGTCAGAAAATTCGAGAACGGAGTCTATGTAGTTGATTTGAGAGACTCATTTCATTATTGGACTCACCAAACCACTTACAGTGTTTCAGGTACAAAATGACCGTTTCTCGCTGAGAAACTGCCAAAAAGCGGATTTCTGTCATAACATTGATTTACCTTCTGATTTTTTAAGGCAAGCTATTGAAAACGTCAGAAAATTCGAGAACGGAGTCTATGTAGTTGATTTGAGAGACTCATTTCATTATTGGACTCACCAAACCACTTACAGTGTTTCAGGTACAAAATGACCGTTTCTCGCTGAGAAAATGCCAAAAAGCGGATTTCTGTAATAACATTGTTTTACCTTCTGATTTTTTAAGGCAAGCTATTGAAAACGTCAGAAAATTGGAGAAAGGAGTCTATGTAGTTGATTTGAGAGACTCATTTCATTATTGGACTCACCAAACCACTTACAGTGTTTCAGGTACAAAATGACTGTTTCTCGCTGAGAAACTGCAAAAAAGCGGATTTCTGTCATAACATTGATTTACCTTCTGATTTTTTAAGGCAAGCTATTGAAAACGTCAGAAAATTGGAGAAAGGAGTCTATGTAGTTGATTTGAGAGACTCATTTCATTATTGGACTCACCAAACCACTTACAGTGTTTCAGGTACAAAATGACTGTTTCTCGCTGAGAAACAGCCAAAAAGCGGATTTCTGTCATAACATTGATTTACCTTCTGATTTTTTAAGGCAAGCTATTGAAAACGTCAGAAAATTGGAGAAAGGAGTCTATGTAGTTGATTTGAGAGACTCATTTAATTTTTGGACTCACCAAACCACTTACAGTGTTTCAGGTACAAAATGACCGTTTCTCGCTGAGAAACTGCCAAAAAGCGGATTTCTGTCATAACATTGATTTACCTTCTGATTTTTTAAGGCAAGCTATTGAAAACGTCAGAAAATTCGAGAACGGAGTCTATGTAGTTGATTTGAGAGACTCATTTCATTATTGGACTCACCAAAACCACTTACAGTGTTTCAGGTACAAAATGACCGTTTCTCGCTGAGAAACTGCCAAAAAGCGGATTTCTGTCATAACATTGATTTACCTTCTGATTTTTTAAGGCAAGCTATTGAAAACGTCAGAAAATTCGAGAACGGAGTCTATGTAGTTGATTTGAGAGACTCATTTCATTATTGGACTCACCAAACCACTTACAGTGTTTCAGGTACAAAATGACCGTTTCTCGCTGAGAAAATGCCAAAAAGCGGATTTCTGTAATAACATTGTTTTACCTTCTGATTTTTTAAGGCAAGCTATTGAAAACGTCAGAAAATTGGAGAAAGGAGTCTATGTAGTTGATTTGAGAGACTCATTTCATTATTGGACTCACCAAACCACTTACAGTGTTTCAGGTACAAAATGACTGTTTCTCGCTGAGAAAATGCCAAAAAGCGGATTTCTGTCATAACATTGATTTACCTTCTGAGTTTTTTAAGGCAAGCTATTGAAAACGTCAGAAAATTGGAGAAAGGAGTCTATGTAGTTGATTTGAGGGACTCATTTCATTATTGGACTCACCAAACCACTTACAGTGTTTCAGGTACAAAATGACTGTTTCTCGCTGAGAAACTGCCAAAAAGCGGATTTCTGTCATAACATTGATTTACCTTCTGATTTTTTAAGGCAAGCTATTGAAAACGTCAGAAAATTGGAGAAAGGAGTCTATGTAGTTGATTTGAGAGACTCATTTCATTATTGGACTCACCAAACCACTTACAGTGTTTCAGGTACAAAATGACCGTTTCTCGCTGAGAAACTGCCAAAAAGCGGATTTCTGTCATAACATTGATTTACCTTCTGATTTTTTAAGGCAAGCTATTGAAAACGTCAGAAAATTGGAGAAAGGAGTCTATGTAGTTGATTTGAGAGACTCATTTCATTATTGGACTCACCAAACCACTTACAGTGTTTCAGGTACAAAATAACCGTTTCTCGCTGAGAAAATGCCAAAAAGCGGATTTCTGTCATAACATTGATTTACCTTCTGATTTTTTAAAGCAAGCTATTGAAAACGTCAGAAAATTGGAGAAAGGAGTCTATGTAGTTGATTTGAGGGACTCATTTCATTATTGGACTCACCAAACCACTTACAGTGTTTCAGGTACAAAATAACCGTTTCTCGCTGAGAAAATGCCAAAAAGCGGATTTCTGTCATAACATTGATTTACCTTCTGATTTTTTAAGGCAAGCTATTGAAAACGTCAGAAAATTGGAGAAAGGAGTCTATGTAGTTGATTTGAGAGACTCATTTCATTATTGGACTCACCAAACCACTTACAGTGTTTCAGGTACAAAATGACTGTTTCTCGCTGAGAAAATGCCAAAAAGCGGATTTCTGTCAGAACATTGATTTACCTTCTGATTTTTTAAGGCAAGCTATTGAAAACGTTAGAAAATTGGAGAAAGGAGTCTATGTAGTTGATTTGAGAGACTCATTTCATTATTGGACTCACCAAACCACTTACAGTGTTTCAGGTACAAAATGACTGTTTCTCGCTGAGAAACTGCCAAAAAGCGTATTTCTGTCATAACATTGATTTACCTTCTGATTTTTTAAGGCAAGCTATTGAAAACGTCAGAAAATTGGAGAAAGGAGTCTATGTAGTTGATTTGAGAGACTCATTTCATTATTGGACTCACCAAACCACTTACAGTGTTTCAGGTACAAAATGACCGTTTCTCGCTGAGAAACTGCCAAAAAGCGGATTTCTGTCATAACATTGATTTACCTTCTGATTTTTTAAGGCAAGCTATTGAAAACGTCAGAAAATTAGAGAAAGGAGTCTATGTAGTTGATTTGAGGGACTCATTTCATTATTGGACTGACCAAACCACTTACAGTGTTTCAGGTACAAAATGACTGTTTCTCGCTGAGAAAATGCCAAAAAGCGGATTTCTGTCATAACATTGATTTACCTTCTGATTTTTTAAGGCAAGCTATTGAAAACGTCAGAAAATTGGAGAAAGGAGTCTATGTAGTTGATTTGAGAGACTCATTTCATTATTGGACTCACCAAACCACTTAGTGTTTCAGGTACAAAATGACTTTCTCCCTGAGAAAATGCCAAAAAGCGGATTTCTGTAATAACATTGTTTTACCTTCTGATTTTTTAAGGCAAGCTATTGAAAACGTCAGAAAATTGGAGAAAGGAGTCTATGTAGTTGATTTGAGAGACTCATTTCATTATTGGACTCACCAAACCAATTACAGTGTTTCAGGTACAAAATGACCGTTTCTCGCTGAGAAAATGCCAAAAAGCGGATTTCTGTAATAACATTGATTTACCTTCTGATTTTTTAAGGCAAGCTATTGAAAACGTCAGAAAATTGGAGAAAGGAGTCTATGTAGTTGATTTGAGGGACTCATTTCATTATTGGACTCACCAAACCACTTACAGGGTTTCAGGTACAAAATGACTGTTTCTCGCTGAGAAAATGCCAAAAAGCGGATTTCTGTCATAACATTGATTTACCTTCTGATTTTTTAAGGCAAGCTATTGAAAACGTCAGAAAATTGGAGAAAGGAGTCTATGTAGTTGATTTGAGAGACTCATTTCATTATTGGACTCACCAAACCACTTACAGTGTTTCAGGTACAAAATGACTTTCTCCCTGAGAAAATGCCAAAAAGCGGATTTCTGTAATAACATTGTTTTACCTTCTGATTTTTTTAAGGCAAGCTATTGAAAACGTCAGAAAATTGGAGAAAGGAGTCTATGTAGTTGATTTGAGAGACTCATTTCATTATTGGACTCACCAAACCACTTACAGTGTTTCAGGTACAAAATGACCGTTTCTCGCTGAGAAAATGCCAAAAAGCGGATTTCTGTAATAATATTGTTTTTACCTTCTGATTTTTTAAGGCAAGCTATTGAAAACGTCAGAAAATTGGAGAAAGGAGTCTATGTAGTTGATTTGAGGGACTCATTTCATTATTGGACTCACCAAACCACTTACAGGGTTTCAGGTACAAAATGACTGTTTCTCGCTGAGAAATTTCCAAAAAGCGGATTTCTGTAATAACATTGTTTTACCTTCTGATTTTTTAAGGCAAGCTATTGAAAACGTCAGAAAATTGGAGAAAGGAGTCTATGTAGTTGATTTGAGAGACTCGTTTCATTATTGGACTCACAAAACCACTTACAGTGTTTCAGGTACAAAATGACCGTTTCTCGCTGAGAAAATGCCAAAAAGCGGATTTCTGTCATAACATTGATTTACCTTCTGATTTTTTAAGGCAAGCTATTGAAAACGTTAGAAAATTGGAGGAAGGAGTCTATGTAGTTGATTTGAGAGACTCATTTCATTATTGGACTCACCAAACCACTTACAGTGTTTCAGGTACAAAATGACTGTTTCTCGCTGAGAAACTGCCAAAAAGCGGATTTCTGTCATAACATTGATTTACCTTCTGATTTTTTAAGGCAAGCTATTGAAAACGTCAGAAAATTGGAGAAAGGAGTCTATGTAGTTGATTTGAGAGACTCATTTCATTATTGGACTCACCAAACCACTTACAGTGTTTCAGGTACAAAATGACCGTTTCTCGCTGAGAAACTGCCAAAAAGCGGATTTCTGTCATAACATTGATTTACCTTCTGATTTTTTAAGGCAAGCTATTGAAAACGTCAGAAAATTGGAGAAAGGAGTCTATGTAGTTGATTTGAGAGACTCATTTCATTATTGGACTCACCAAACCACTTACAGTGTTTCAGGTACAAAATGACTGTTTCTCGCTGAGAAAATGCCAAAAAGCGGATTTCTGTAATAACATTGTTTTACCTTCTGATTTTTTTAAGGCAAGCTATTGAAAACGTCAGAAAATTGGAGAAAGGAGTCTATGTAGTTGATTTGAGAGACTCATTTCATTATTGGACTCACCAAACCACTTACAGTGTTTCAGGTACAAAATGACCGTTTCTCGCTGAGAAAATGCCAAAAAGCGGATTTCTGTAATAACATTGTTTTACCTTCTGATTTTTTAAGGCAAGCTATTGAAAACGTCAGAAAATTGGAGAAAGGAGTCTATGTAGTTGATTTGAGGGACTCATTTCATTATTGGACTCACCAAACCACTTACAGGGTTTC
Source organism: Cololabis saira (assembly GCF_033807715.1). Taxonomy (NCBI): domain Eukaryota; kingdom Metazoa; phylum Chordata; class Actinopteri; order Beloniformes; family Belonidae; genus Cololabis; species Cololabis saira. The sequence continues at coordinate 268,848 of NW_026906206.1, forward strand.
AGGTACAAAATGACTGTTTCTCGCTGAGAAACTGCCAAAAAGCGGATTTCTGTCATAACATTGATTTACCTTCTGATTTTTTAAGGCAAGCTATTGAAAACATCAGAAAATTGGAGAAAGGAGTCTATGTAGTTGATTTGAGAGACTCATTTCATTATTGGACTCACCAAACCACTTACAGTGTTTCAGGTACAAAATGACCGTTTCTCGCTGAGAAACTGCCAAAAAGCGGATTTCTGTCATAACATTGATTTACCTTCTGATTTTTTTAAGGCAAGCTATTGAAAACGTCAGAAAATTCGAGAACGGAGTCTATGTAGTTGATTTGAGAGACTCATTTCATTATTGGACTCACCAAACCACTTACAGTGTTTCAGGTACAAAATGACCGTTTCTCGCTGAGAAAATGCCAAAAAGCGGATTTCTGTCATAACATTGATTTACCTTCTGAGTTTTTTAAGGCAAGCTATTGAAAACGTCAGAAAATTGGAGAAAGGAGTCTATGTAGTTGATTTGAGGGACTCATTTCATTATTGGACTCACCAAACCACTTACAGTGTTTCAGGTACAAAATGACTGTTTCTCGCTGAGAAAATGCCAAAAAGCGGATTTCTGTCATAACATTGTTTTACCTTCTGATTTTTTAAGGCAAGCTATTGAAAACGTTAGAAAATTGGAGAAAGGAGTCTATGTAGTTGATTTGAGAGACTCATTTCATTATTGGACTCACCAAACATCTTACAGTGTTTCAGGTACAAAATGACCGTTTCTCGCTGAGAAACTGCCAAAAAGCGGATTTCTGTCATAACATTGATTTACCTTCTGATTTTTAAGGCAAGCTATTGAAAACGTCAGAAAATTCGAGAACGGAGTCTATGTAGTTGATTTGAGAGACTCATTTCATTATTGGACTCACCAAACCACTTACAGTGTTTCAGGTACAAAATGACCGTTTCTCGCTGAGAAAATGCCAAAAAGCGGATTTCTGTAATAACATTGTTTTACCTTCTGATTTTTTAAGGCAAGCTATTGAAAACGTTAGAAAATTGGAGAAAGGAGTCTATGTAGGTGATTTGAGAGACTCATTTCATTATTGGACTCACCAAACCACTTTACAGTGTTTCAGGTACAAAATGACTGTTTCTCGCTGAGAAAATGCCAAAAAGCGGATTTCTGTCATAACATTGATTTACCTTCAGATTTTTTAAGGCAAGCTATTGAAAACGTCAGAAAATTGGAGAAAGGAGTCTATGTAGTTGATTTGAGAGACTCATTTCATTATTGGACTCACCAAACCACTTACAGTGTTTCAGGTACAAAATGACTGTTTCTCTCTGAGAAAATGCCAAAAAGCGGATTTCTGTCATAACATTGATTTACCTTCTGATTTTTTAAGGCAAGCTATTGAAAACGTCAGAAAATTGGAGAAAGGAGTCTATGTAGTTGATTTGAGAGACTCATTTCATTATTGGACTCACCAAACCACTTACAGTGTTTCAGGTACAAAATGACTGTTTCTCGCTGAGAAAATGCCAAAAAGCGGATTTCTGTAATAACATTGTTTTACCTTCTGATTTTTTAAGGCAAGCTATTGAAAACGTCAGAAAATTGGAGAAAGGAGTCTATGTAGTTGATTTGAGAGACTCATTTCATTATTGGACTCACCAAACCACTTACAGTGTTTCAGGTACAAAATGACCGTTTCTCGCTGAGAAAATGCCAAAAAGCGGATTTCTGTCATACCATTGATTTACCTTCTGACTTTTTAAGGCAAGCTATTGAAAACGTCAGAAAATTGGAGAAAGGAGTCTATGTAGTTGATTTGAGAGACTCGTTTCATTATTGGACTCACAAAACCACTTACAGTGTTTCAGGTACAAAATGACCGTTTCTCGCTGAGAAAATGCCAAAAAGCGGATTTCTGTCATAACATTGATTTACCTTCTGATTTTTTAAGGCAAGCTATTGAAAACGTTAGAAAATTGGAGGAAGGAGTCTATGTAGTTGATTTGAGAGACTCATTTCATTATTGGACTCACCAAACCACTTACAGTGTTTCAGGTACAAAATGACTGTTTCTCGCTGAGAAACTGCCAAAAAGCGGATTTCTGTCATAACATTGATTTACCTTCTGATTTTTTAAGGCAAGCTATTGAAAACGTCAGAAAATTGGAGAAAGGAGTCTATGTAGTTGATTTGAGAGACTCATTTCATTATTGGACTCACCAAACCACTTACAGTGTTTCAGGTACAAAATGACCGTTTCTCGCTGAGAAACTGCCAAAAAGCGGATTTCTGTCATAACATTGATTTACCTTCTGATTTTTTAAGGCAAGCTATTGAAAACGTCAGAAAATTGGAGAAAGGAGTCTATGTAGTTGATTTGAGAGACTCATTTCATTATTGGACTCACCAAACCACTTACAGTGTTTCAGGTACAAAATGACTGTTTCTCGCTGAGAAAATGCCAAAAAGCGGATTTCTGTAATAACATTGTTTTACCTTCTGATTTTTTTAAGGCAAGCTATTGAAAACGTCAGAAAATTGGAGAAAGGAGTCTATGTAGTTGATTTGAGAGACTCATTTCATTATTGGACTCACCAAACCACTTACAGTGTTTCAGGTACAAAATGACCGTTTCTCGCTGAGAAAATGCCAAAAAGCGGATTTCTGTAATAACATTGTTTTACCTTCTGATTTTTTAAGGCAAGCTATTGAAAACGTCAGAAAATTGGAGAAAGGAGTCTATGTAGTTGATTTGAGGGACTCATTTCATTATTGGACTCACCAAACCACTTACAGTGTTTCAGGTACAAAATGACTGTTTCTCGCTGAGAAACTGCCAAAAAGCGGATTTCTGTCATAACATTGATTTACCTTCTGATTTTTTAAGGCAAGCTATTGAAAACGTCAGAAAATTGGAGAAAGGAGTCTATGTAGTTGATTTGAGAGACTCATTTCATTATTGGACTCACCAAACCACTTACAGTGTTTCAGGTACAAAATGACCGTTTCTCGCTGAGAAACTGCCAAAAAGCGGATTTCTGTCATAACATTGATTTACCTTCTGATTTTTTAAGGCAAGCTATTGAAAACGTCAGAAAATTGGAGAAAGGAGTCTATGTAGTTGATTTGAGAGACTCATTTCATTATTGGACTCACCAAACCACTTACAGTGTTTCAGGTACAAAATGACCGTTTCTCGCTGAGAAACTGCCAAAAAGCGGATTTCTGTCATAACATTGATTTACCTTCTGATTTTTTAAGGCAAGCTATTGAAAACGTCAGAAAATTGGAGAAAGGAGTATATGTAGTTGATTTGAGGGACTCATTTCATTATTGGACTGACCAAAACACTTACAGTGTTTCAGGTACAAAATGACTGTTTCTCGCTGAGAAAATGCCAAAAAGCGGATTTCTGTCATAACATTGATTTACCTTCTGATTTTTTAAGGCAAGCTATTGAAAACGTCAGAAAATTGGAGAAAGGAGTCTATGTAGTTGATTTGAGAGACTCATTTCATTATTGGACTCACCAAACCACTTACAGTGTTTCAGGTACAAAATGACTTTCTCCCTGAGAAAATGCCAAAAAGCGGATTTCTGTAATAACATTGTTTTACCTTCTGATTTTTTAAGGCAAGCTATTGAAAACGTCAGAAAATTGGAGAAAGGAGTCTATGTAGTTGATTTGAGAGACTCATTTCATTTTTGGACTCACCAAACCACTTACAGTGTTTCAGGTACAAAATGACCGTTTCTCGCTGAGAAACTGCCAAAAAGCGGATTTCTGTCATAACATTGATTTACCTTCTGATTTTTTAAGGCAAGCTATTGAAAACGTCAGAAAATTCGAGAACGGAGTCTATGTAGTTGATTTGAGAGACTCATTTCATTATTGGACTCACCAAACCACTTACAGTGTTTCAGGTACAAAATGACCGTTTCTCGCTGAGAAACTGCCAAAAAGCGGATTTCTGTCATAACATTGATTTACCTTCTGATTTTTTAAGGCAAGCTATTGAAAACGTCAGAAAATTGGAGAAAGGAGTCTATGTAGTTGATTTGAGAGACTCATTTCATTATTGGACTCACCAAACCACTTACAGTGTTTCAGGTACAAAATGACTGTTTCTCGCTGAGAAACTGCAAAAAAGCGGATTTCTGTCATAACATTGATTTACCTTCTGATTTTTTAAGGCAAGCTATTGAAAACGTCAGAAAATTGGAGAAAGGAGTCTATGTAGTTGATTTGAGAGACTCATTTCATTATTGGACTCACCAAACCACTTACAGTGTTTCAGGTACAAAATGACTGTTTCTCGCTGAGAAAATGCCAAAAAGCGGATTTCTGTAATAACATTGTTTTACCTTCTGATTTTTTAAGGCAAGCTATTGAAAACGTCAGAAAATTGGAGAAAGGAGTCTATGTAGTTGATTTGAGAGACTCATTTCATTATTGGACTCACCAAACCACTTACAGTGTTTCAGGTACAAAATGACCGTTTCTCGCTGAGAAACTGCCAAAAAGCGGATTTCTGTCATAACATTGATTTACCTTCTGATTTTTTAAGGCAAGCTATTGAAAACGTCAGAAAATTCGAGAACGGAGTCTATGTAGTTGATTTGAGAGACTCATTTCATTATTGGACTCACCAAACCACTTACAGTGTTTCAGGTACAAAATGACCGTTTCTCGCTGAGAAAATGCCAAAAAGCGGATTTCTGTCATAACATTGATTTACCTTCTGAGTTTTTTAAGGCAAGCTATTGAAAACGTCAGAAAATTGGAGAAAGGAGTCTATGTAGTTGATTTGAGGGACTCATTTCATTATTGGACTCACCAAACCACTTACAGTGTTTCAGGTACAAAATGACTGTTTCTCGCTGAGAAAATGCCAAAAAGCGGATTTCTGTCATAACATTGTTTTACCTTCTGATTTTTTAAGGCAAGCTATTGAAAACGTTAGAAAATTGGAGAAAGGAGTCTATGTAGTTGATTTGAGAGACTCATTTCATTATTGGACTCACCAAACCACTTACAGTGTTTCAGGTACAAAATGACCGTTTCTCGCTGAGAAACTGCCAAAAAGCGGATTTCTGTCATAACATTGATTTACCTTCTGATTTTTTAAGGCAAGCTATTGAAAACGTCAGAAAATTCGAGAACGGAGTCTATGTAGTTGATTTGAGAGACTCATTTCATTATTGGACTCACCAAACCACTTACAGTGTTTCAGGTACAAAATGACCGTTTCTCGCTGACAAAATGCCAAAAAGCGGATTTCTGTCATAACATTGATTTACCTTCTGATTTTTTAAAGCAAGCTATTGAAAACGTCAGAAAATTGGAGAAAGGAGTCTATGTAGTTGATTTGAGGGACTCATTTCATTATTGGACTCACCAAACCACTTACAGTGTTTCAGGTACAAAATGACTGTTTCTCGCTGAGAAAATGCCAAAAAGCGGATTTCTGTCAGAACATTGATTTACCTTCTGATTTTTTAAGGCAAGCTATTGAAAACGTCAGAAAATTGGAGAAAGGAGTCTATGTAGTTGATTTGAGAGACTCATTTCATTATTGGACTCACCAAACCACTTACAGTGTTTCAGGTACAAAATGACTGTTTCTCGCTGAGAAACTGCAAAAAAGCGGATTTCTGTCATAACATTGATTTACCTTCTGATTTTTTAAAGGTATTGTGACATCATTTTTAACATGCTTTTAACACTATTAAAAGTCTTGGGCAACATCCCTCAAATGTGTCTAAAAGAGTGTAACAAGAAAAACTTCACTCTAGTAATCTTTTCCTGGCTTTTTATTACAGTGTTTTTTTGCGCCGTGAAAAATGCTTCCTTTCCCCCCTTTCCTGTCAATCATTGCTCCGCTCCTCCTCCAAACCTCCTCCTCCTCCAGCCATACGCTCACAGCGGCGTCGGAGCGACAGGCGAAGCATGCACGGAAAAGCAGGAGGGCGAACCACAGCAAACAATCATAAAAATAAAGGCATGCAAGCAGCACTGTCCCCTTATCTTAAGTCCAGTCAGTGGCCGCGGGTCTTCTTAGCAGTTTTCCTCCGGTGATTAGAACAAAAGAGGCGTGTTAAGCCTCATTTATGGTTCCGCGTTAAATCGACGCAGAGCCTACGCCGTAGGGTTCAGCGTATGGTGCGCGTCGCCGCGTAACCCTACGCCGTAGGGTCTGCGTCGGTGTAACGCGGAACCATAAATCAGCCTTTATGGTGCGCTGGAGAGGAGAGGAGACAGGGAGCTGGGTGGAGGGGGCGGTGATTTAGCGGATCGTTACGTAACGATCCGCCACCAAACCACATGCGCCGTTTTTGCACAGTTATGCGGAAAATCCCAGAAAGCACACAATACACTGAATGTTAAAAGTTCGTTGTTTTTTGGGTGTAATTGATGTCAAGACACCCAACAAAACACAAAAAATCAAGAAAAATGTGTTTTTCATGTCACAATCCCTTTAAGGCAAGCTATTGAAAACGTCAGAAAATTGGAGAAAGGAGTCTATGTAGTTGATTTGAGAGACTCATTTCATTATTGGACTCACCAAACCACTTACAGTGTTTCAGGTACAAAATGACTGTTTCTCGCTGAGAAAATGCCAAAAAGCGGATTTCTGTAATAACATTGTTTTACCTTCTGATTTTTTAAGGCAAGCTATTGAAAACGTCAGAAAATTGGAGAAAGGAGTCTATGTAGTTGATTTGAGAGACTCATTTCATTATTGGACTCACCAAACCACTTACAGTGTTTCAGGTACAAAATGACCGTTTCTCGCTGAGAAAATGCCAAAAAGCGGATTTCTGTAATAACATTGTTTTACCTTCTGATTTTTTAAGGCAAGCTATTGAAAACGTCAGAAAATTGGAGAAAGGAGTCTATGTAGTTGATTTGAGGGACTCATTTCATTATTGGACTGACCAAACCACTTACAGTGTTTCAGGTACAAAATGACTGTTTCTCGCTGAGAAAATGCCAAAAAGCGGATTTCTGTCATAACATTGATTTACCTTCTGATTTTTTAAGGCAAGCTATTGAAAACGTCAGAAAATTGGAGAAAGGAGTCTATGTAGTTGATTTGAGAGACTCATTTCATTTTTGGACTCACCAAACCACTTACAGTGTTTCAGGTACAAAATGACCGTTTCTCGCTGAGAAACTGCCAAAAAGCGGATTTCTGTCATAACATTGATTTACCTTCTGATTTTTTAAGGCAAGCTATTGAAAACGTCAGAAAATTCGAGAACGGAGTCTATGTAGTTGATTTGAGAGACACATTTCATTATTGGACTCACCAAACCACTTACAGTGTTTCAGGTACAAAATGACCGTTTCTCGCTGAGAAACTGCCAAAAAGCGGATTTCTGTCATAACATTGATTTACCTTCTGATTTTTTAAGGCAAGCTATTGAAAACGTCAGAAAATTGGAGAAAGGAGTCTATGTAGTTGATTTGAGAGACTCATTTCATTATTGGACTCACCAAACCACTTACAGTGTTTCAGGTACAAAATGACTGTTTCTCGCTGAGAAACTGCAAAAAAGCGGATTTCTGTCATAACATTGATTTACCTTCTGATTTTTTAAGGCAAGCTATTGAAAACGTCAGAAAATTGGAGAAAGGAGTCTATGTAGTTGATTTGAGAGACTCATTTCATTATTGGACTCACCAAACCACTTACAGTGTTTCAGGTACAAAATGACTGTTTCTCGCTGAGAAACAGCCAAAAAGCGGATTTCTGTCATAACATTGATTTACCTTCTGATTTTTTAAGGCAAGCTATTGAAAACGTCAGAAAATTGGAGAAAGGAGTCTATGTAGTTGATTTGAGAGACTCATTTAATTTTTGGACTCACCAAACCACTTACAGTGTTTCAGGTACAAAATGACCGTTTCTCGCTGAGAAACTGCCAAAAAGCGGATTTCTGTCATAACATTGATTTACCTTCTGATTTTTTAAGGCAAGCTATTGAAAACGTCAGAAAATTCGAGAACGGAGTCTATGTAGTTGATTTGAGAGACTCATTTCATTATTGGACTCACCAAACCACTTACAGTGTTTCAGGTACAAAATGACCGTTTCTCGCTGAGAAACTGCCAAAAAGCGGATTTCTGTCATAACATTGATTTACCTTCTGATTTTTTAAGGCAAGCTATTGAAAACGTCAGAAAATTCGAGAACGGAGTCTATGTAGTTGATTTGAGAGACTCATTTCATTATTGGACTCACCAAACCACTTACAGTGTTTCAGGTACAAAATGACCGTTTCTCGCTGAGAAAATGCCAAAAAGCGGATTTCTGTAATAACATTGTTTTACCTTCTGATTTTTTAAGGCAAGCTATTGAAAACGTCAGAAAATTGGAGAAAGGAGTCTATGCAGTTGATTTGAGAGACTCATTTCATTATTGGACTCACCAAACCACTTACAGTGTTTCAGGTACAAAATGACTGTTTCTCGCTGAGAAACTGCAAAAAAGCGGATTTCTGTCATAACATTGATTTACCTTCTGATTTTTTAAGGCAAGCTATTGAAAACGTCAGAAAATTGGAGAAAGGAGTCTATGTAGTTGATTTGAGAGACTCATTTCATTATTGGACTCACCAAACCACTTACAGTGTTTCAGGTACAAAATGACTGTTTCTCGCTGAGAAACAGCCAAAAAGCGGATTTCTGTCATAACATTGATTTACCTTCTGATTTTTTAAGGCAAGCTATTGAAAACGTCAGAAAATTGGAGAAAGGAGTCTATGTAGTTGATTTGAGAGACTCATTTAATTTTTGGACTCACCAAACCACTTACAGTGTTTCAGGTACAAAATGACCGTTTCTCGCTGAGAAACTGCCAAAAAGCGGATTTCTGTCATAACATTGATTTACCTTCTGATTTTTTAAGGCAAGCTATTGAAAACGTCAGAAAATTCGAGAACGGAGTCTATGTAGTTGATTTGAGAGACTCATTTCATTATTGGACTCACCAAACCACTTACAGTGTTTCAGGTACAAAATGACCGTTTCTCGCTGAGAAACTGCCAAAAAGCGGATTTCTGTCATAACATTGATTTACCTTCTGATTTTTTAAGGCAAGCTATTGAAAACGTCAGAAAATTCGAGAACGGAGTCTATGTAGTTGATTTGAGAGACTCATTTCATTATTGGACTCACCAAACCACTTACAGTGTTTCAGGTACAAAATGACCGTTTCTCGCTGAGAAAATGCCAAAAAGCGGATTTCTGTAATAACATTGTTTTACCTTCTGATTTTTTAAGGCAAGCTATTGAAAACGTCAGAAAATTGGAGAAAGGAGTCTATGTAGTTGATTTGAGAGACTCATTTCATTATTGGACTCACCAAACCACTTACAGTGTTTCAGGTACAAAATGACTGTTTCTCGCTGAGAAAATGCCAAAAAGCGGATTTCTGTCATAACATTGATTTACCTTCTGAGTTTTTTAAGGCAAGCTATTGAAAACGTCAGAAAATTGGAGAAAGGAGTCTATGTAGTTGATTTGAGGGACTCATTTCATTATTGGACTCACCAAACCACTTACAGTGTTTCAGGTACAAAATGACCGTTTCTCGCTGAGAAAATGCCAAAAAGCGGATTTCTGTCATAACATTGATTTACCTTCTGATTTTTTAAAGCAAGCTATTGAAAACGTCAGAAAATTGGAGAAAGGAGTCTATGTAGTTGATTTGAGGGACTCATTTCATTATTGGACTCACCAAACCACTTACAGTGTTTCAGGTACAAAATAACCGTTTCTCGCTGAGAAAATGCCAAAAAGCGGATTTCTGTCATAACATTGATTTACCTTCTGATTTTTTAAGGCAAGCTATTGAAAACGTCAGAAAATTGGAGAAAGGAGTCTATGTAGTTGATTTGAGAGACTCATTTCATTATTGGACTCACCAAACCACTTACAGTGTTTCAGGTACAAAATGACTGTTTCTCGCTGAGAAAATGCCAAAAAGCGGATTTCTGTCAGAACATTGATTTACCTTCTGATTTTTTAAGGCAAGCTATTGAAAACGTTAGAAAATTGGAGAAAGGAGTCTATGTAGTTGATTTGAGAGACTCATTTCATTATTGGACTCACCAAACCACTTACAGTGTTTCAGGTACAAAATGACTGTTTCTCGCTGAGAAACTGCCAAAAAGCGTATTTCTGTCATAACATTGATTTACCTTCTGATTTTTTAAGGCAAGCTATTGAAAACGTCAGAAAATTGGAGAAAGGAGTCTATGTAGTTGATTTGAGAGACTCATTTCATTATTGGACTCACCAAACCACTTACAGTGTTTCAGGTACAAAATGACCGTTTCTCGCTGAGAAACTGCCAAAAAGCGGATTTCTGTCATAACATTGATTTACCTTCTGATTTTTTAAGGCAAGCTATTGAAAACGTCAGAAAATTAGAGAAAGGAGTCTATGTAGTTGATTTGAGGGACTCATTTCATTATTGGACTGACCAAACCACTTACAGTGTTTCAGGTACAAAATGACTGTTTCTCGCTGAGAAAATGCCAAAAAGCGGATTTCTGTCATAACATTGATTTACCTTCTGATTTTTTAAGGCAAGCTATTGAAAACGTCAGAAAATTGGAGAAAGGAGTCTATGTAGTTGATTTGAGAGACTCATTTCATTATTGGACTCACCAAACCACTTAGTGTTTCAGGTACAAAATGACTTTCTCCCTGAGAAAATGCCAAAAAGCGGATTTCTGTAATAACATTGTTTTACCTTCTGATTTTTTAAGGCAAGCTATTGAAAACGTCAGAAAATTGGAGAAAGGAGTCTATGTAGTTGATTTGAGAGACTCATTTCATTATTGGACTCACCAAACCAATTACAGTGTTTCAGGTACAAAATGACCGTTTCTCGCTGAGAAAATGCCAAAAAGCGGATTTCTGTAATAACATTGATTTACCTTCTGATTTTTTAAGGCAAGCTATTGAAAACGTCAGAAAATTGGAGAAAGGAGTCTATGTAGTTGATTTGAGGGACTCATTTCATTATTGGACTCACCAAACCACTTACAGGGTTTCAGGTACAAAATGACTGTTTCTCGCTGAGAAAATGCCAAAAAGCGGATTTCTGTCATAACATTGATTTACCTTCTGATTTTTTAAGGCAAGCTATTGAAAACGTCAGAAAATTGGAGAAAGGAGTCTATGTAGTTGATTTGAGAGACTCATTTCATTATTGGACTCACCAAACCACTTACAGTGTTTCAGGTACAAAATGACTTTCTCCCTGAGAAAATGCCAAAAAGCGGATTTCTGTAATAACATTGTTTTACCTTCTGATTTTTTTAAGGCAAGCTATTGAAAACGTCAGAAAATTGGAGAAAGGAGTCTATGTAGTTGATTTGAGAGACTCATTTCATTATTGGACTCACCAAACCACTTACAGTGTTTCAGGTACAAAATGACCGTTTCTCGCTGAGAAAATGCCAAAAAGCGGATTTCTGTAATAATATTGTTTTTACCTTCTGATTTTTTAAGGCAAGCTATTGAAAACGTCAGAAAATTGGAGAAAGGAGTCTATGTAGTTGATTTGAGGGACTCATTTCATTATTGGACTCACCAAACCACTTACAGGGTTTCAGGTACAAAATGACTGTTTCTCGCTGAGAAATTTCCAAAAAGCGGATTTCTGTAATAACATTGTTTTACCTTCTGATTTTTTAAGGCAAGCTATTGAAAACGTCAGAAAATTGGAGAAAGGAGTCTATGTAGTTGATTTGAGAGACTCGTTTCATTATTGGACTCACAAAACCACTTACAGTGTTTCAGGTACAAAATGACCGTTTCTCGCTGAGAAAATGCCAAAAAGCGGATTTCTGTCATAACATTGATTTACCTTCTGATTTTTTAAGGCAAGCTATTGAAAACGTTAGAAAATTGGAGGAAGGAGTCTATGTAGTTGATTTGAGAGACTCATTTCATTATTGGACTCACCAAACCACTTACAGTGTTTCAGGTACAAAATGACTGTTTCTCGCTGAGAAACTGCCAAAAAGCGGATTTCTGTCATAACATTGATTTACCTTCTGATTTTTTAAGGCAAGCTATTGAAAACGTCAGAAAATTGGAGAAAGGAGTCTATGTAGTTGATTTGAGAGACTCATTTCATTATTGGACTCACCAAACCACTTACAGTGTTTCAGGTACAAAATGACCGTTTCTCGCTGAGAAACTGCCAAAAAGCGGATTTCTGTCATAACATTGATTTACCTTCTGATTTTTTAAGGCAAGCTATTGAAAACGTCAGAAAATTGGAGAAAGGAGTCTATGTAGTTGATTTGAGAGACTCATTTCATTATTGGACTCACCAAACCACTTACAGTGTTTCAGGTACAAAATGACTGTTTCTCGCTGAGAAAATGCCAAAAAGCGGATTTCTGTAATAACATTGTTTTACCTTCTGATTTTTTTAAGGCAAGCTATTGAAAACGTCAGAAAATTGGAGAAAGGAGTCTATGTAGTTGATTTGAGAGACTCATTTCATTATTGGACTCACCAAACCACTTACAGTGTTTCAGGTACAAAATGACCGTTTCTCGCTGAGAAAATGCCAAAAAGCGGATTTCTGTAATAACATTGTTTTACCTTCTGATTTTTTAAGGCAAGCTATTGAAAACGTCAGAAAATTGGAGAAAGGAGTCTATGTAGTTGATTTGAGGGACTCATTTCATTATTGGACTCACCAAACCACTTACAGGGTTTCAGGTACAAAATGACTGTTTCTCGCTGAGAAACTGCCAAAAAGCGGATTTCTGTCATAACATTGATTTACCTTCTGATTTTTTAAGGCAAGCTATTGAAAACATCAGAAAATTGGAGAAAGGAGTCTATGTAGTTGATTTGAGAGACTCATTTCATTATTGGACTCACCAAACCACTTACAGTGTTTCAGGTACAAAATGACCGTTTCTCGCTGAGAAACTGCCAAAAAGCGGATTTCTGTCATAACATTGATTTACCTTCTGATTTTTTTAAGGCAAGCTATTGAAAACGTCAGAAAATTCGAGAACGGAGTCTATGTAGTTGATTTGAGAGACTCATTTCATTATTGGACTCACCAAACCACTTACAGTGTTTCAGGTACAAAATGACCGTTTCTCGCTGAGAAAATGCCAAAAAGCGGATTTCTGTCATAACATTGATTTACCTTCTGAGTTTTTTAAGGCAAGCTATTGAAAACGTCAGAAAATTGGAGAAAGGAGTCTATGTAGTTGATTTGAGGGACTCATTTCATTATTGGACTCACCAAACCACTTACAGTGTTTCAGGTACAAAATGACTGTTTCTCGCTGAGAAAATGCCAAAAAGCGGATTTCTGTCATAACATTGTTTTACCTTCTGATTTTTTAAGGCAAGCTATTGAAAACGTTAGAAAATTGGAGAAAGGAGTCTATGTAGTTGATTTGAGAGACTCATTTCATTATTGGACTCACCAAACATCTTACAGTGTTTCAGGTACAAAATGACCGTTTCTCGCTGAGAAACTGCCAAAAAGCGGATTTCTGTCATAACATTGATTTACCTTCTGATTTTTAAGGCAAGCTATTGAAAACGTCAGAAAATTCGAGAACGGAGTCTATGTAGTTGATTTGAGAGACTCATTTCATTATTGGACTCACCAAACCACTTACAGTGTTTCAGGTACAAAATGACCGTTTCTCGCTGAGAAAATGCCAAAAAGCGGATTTCTGTAATAACATTGTTTTACCTTCTGATTTTTTAAGGCAAGCTATTGAAAACGTTAGAAAATTGGAGAAAGGAGTCTATGTAGTTGATTTGAGAGACTCATTTCATTATTGGACTCACCAAACCACTTTACAGTGTTTCAGGTACAAAATGACTGTTTCTCGCTGAGAAAATGCCAAAAAGCGGATTTCTGTCATAACATTGATTTACCTTCAGATTTTTTAAGGCAAGCTATTGAAAACGTCAGAAAATTGGAGAAAGGAGTCTATGTAGTTGATTTGAGAGACTCATTTCATTATTGGACTCACCAAACCACTTACAGTGTTTCAGGTACAAAATGACTGTTTCTCTCTGAGAAAATGCCAAAAAGCGGATTTCTGTCATAACATTGATTTACCTTCTGATTTTTTAAGGCAAGCTATTGAAAACGTCAGAAAATTGGAGAAAGGAGTCTATGTAGTTGATTTGAGAGACTCATTTCATTATTGGACTCACCAAACCACTTACAGTGTTTCAGGTACAAAATGACTGTTTCTCGCTGAGAAAATGCCAAAAAGCGGATTTCTGTAATAACATTGTTTTACCTTCTGATTTTTTAAGGCAAGCTATTGAAAACGTCAGAAAATTGGAGAAAGGAGTCTATGTAGTTGATTTGAGAGACTCATTTCATTATTGGACTCACCAAACCACTTACAGTGTTTCAGGTACAAAATGACCGTTTCTCGCTGAGAAAATGCCAAAAAGCGGATTTCTGTCATACCATTGATTTACCTTCTGACTTTTTAAGGCAAGCTATTGAAAACGTCAGAAAATTGGAGAAAGGAGTCTATGTAGTTGATTTGAGAGACTCGTTTCATTATTGGACTCACAAAACCACTTACAGTGTTTCAGGTACAAAATGACCGTTTCTCGCTGAGAAAATGCCAAAAAGCGGATTTCTGTCATAACATTGATTTACCTTCTGATTTTTTAAGGCAAGCTATTGAAAACGTTAGAAAATTGGAGGAAGGAGTCTATGTAGTTGATTTGAGAGACTCATTTCATTATTGGACTCACCAAACCACTTACAGTGTTTCAGGTACAAAATGACTGTTTCTCGCTGAGAAACTGCCAAAAAGCGGATTTCTGTCATAACATTGATTTACCTTCTGATTTTTTAAGGCAAGCTATTGAAAACGTCAGAAAATTGGAGAAAGGAGTCTATGTAGTTGATTTGAGAGACTCATTTCATTATTGGACTCACCAAACCACTTACAGTGTTTCAGGTACAAAATGACCGTTTCTCGCTGAGAAACTGCCAAAAAGCGGATTTCTGTCATAACATTGATTTACCTTCTGATTTTTTAAGGCAAGCTATTGAAAACGTCAGAAAATTGGAGAAAGGAGTCTATGTAGTTGATTTGAGAGACTCATTTCATTATTGGACTCACCAAACCACTTACAGTGTTTCAGGTACAAAATGACTGTTTCTCGCTGAGAAAATGCCAAAAAGCGGATTTCTGTAATAACATTGTTTTACCTTCTGATTTTTTTAAGGCAAGCTATTGAAAACGTCAGAAAATTGGAGAAAGGAGTCTATGTAGTTGATTTGAGAGACTCATTTCATTATTGGACTCACCAAACCACTTACAGTGTTTCAGGTACAAAATGACCGTTTCTCGCTGAGAAAATGCCAAAAAGCGGATTTCTGTAATAACATTGTTTTACCTTCTGATTTTTTAAGGCAAGCTATTGAAAACGTCAGAAAATTGGAGAAAGGAGTCTATGTAGTTGATTTGAGGGACTCATTTCATTATTGGACTCACCAAACCACTTACAGTGTTTCAGGTACAAAATGACTGTTTCTCGCTGAGAAACTGCCAAAAAGCGGATTTCTGTCATAACATTGATTTACCTTCTGATTTTTTAAGGCAAGCTATTGAAAACGTCAGAAAATTGGAGAAAGGAGTCTATGTAGTTGATTTGAGAGACTCATTTCATTATTGGACTCACCAAACCACTTACAGTGTTTCAGGTACAAAATGACCGTTTCTCGCTGAGAAACTGCCAAAAAGCGGATTTCTGTCATAACATTGATTTACCTTCTGATTTTTTAAGGCAAGCTATTGAAAACGTCAGAAAATTGGAGAAAGGAGTCTATGTAGTTGATTTGAGAGACTCATTTCATTATTGGACTCACCAAACCACTTACAGTGTTTCAGGTACAAAATGACCGTTTCTCGCTGAGAAACTGCCAAAAAGCGGATTTCTGTCATAACATTGATTTACCTTCTGATTTTTTAAGGCAAGCTATTGAAAACGTCAGAAAATTGGAGAAAGGAGTATATGTAGTTGATTTGAGGGACTCATTTCATTATTGGACTGACCAAAACACTTACAGTGTTTCAGGTACAAAATGACTGTTTCTCGCTGAGAAAATGCCAAAAAGCGGATTTCTGTCATAACATTGATTTACCTTCTGATTTTTTAAGGCAAGCTATTGAAAACGTCAGAAAATTGGAGAAAGGAGTCTATGTAGTTGATTTGAGAGACTCATTTCATTATTGGACTCACCAAACCACTTACAGTGTTTCAGGTACAAAATGACTTTCTCCCTGAGAAAATGCCAAAAAGCGGATTTCTGTAATAACATTGTTTTACCTTCTGATTTTTTAAGGCAAGCTATTGAAAACGTCAGAAAATTGGAGAAAGGAGTCTATGTAGTTGATTTGAGAGACTCATTTCATTTTTGGACTCACCAAACCACTTACAGTGTTTCAGGTACAAAATGACCGTTTCTCGCTGAGAAACTGCCAAAAAGCGGATTTCTGTCATAACATTGATTTACCTTCTGATTTTTTAAGGCAAGCTATTGAAAACGTCAGAAAATTCGAGAACGGAGTCTATGTAGTTGATTTGAGAGACTCATTTCATTATTGGACTCACCAAACCACTTACAGTGTTTCAGGTACAAAATGACCGTTTCTCGCTGAGAAACTGCCAAAAAGCGGATTTCTGTCATAACATTGATTTACCTTCTGATTTTTTAAGGCAAGCTATTGAAAACGTCAGAAAATTGGAGAAAGGAGTCTATGTAGTTGATTTGAGAGACTCATTTCATTATTGGACTCACCAAACCACTTACAGTGTTTCAGGTACAAAATGACTGTTTCTCGCTGAGAAACTGCAAAAAAGCGGATTTCTGTCATAACATTGATTTACCTTCTGATTTTTTAAGGCAAGCTATTGAAAACGTCAGAAAATTGGAGAAAGGAGTCTATGTAGTTGATTTGAGAGACTCATTTCATTATTGGACTCACCAAACCACTTACAGTGTTTCAGGTACAAAATGACTGTTTCTCGCTGAGAAAATGCCAAAAAGCGGATTTCTGTAATAACATTGTTTTACCTTCTGATTTTTTAAGGCAAGCTATTGAAAACGTCAGAAAATTGGAGAAAGGAGTCTATGTAGTTGATTTGAGAGACTCATTTCATTATTGGACTCACCAAACCACTTACAGTGTTTCAGGTACAAAATGACCGTTTCTCGCTGAGAAACTGCCAAAAAGCGGATTTCTGTCATAACATTGATTTACCTTCTGATTTTTTAAGGCAAGCTATTGAAAACGTCAGAAAATTCGAGAACGGAGTCTATGTAGTTGATTTGAGAGACTCATTTCATTATTGGACTCACCAAACCACTTACAGTGTTTCAGGTACAAAATGACCGTTTCTCGCTGAGAAAATGCCAAAAAGCGGATTTCTGTCATAACATTGATTTACCTTCTGAGTTTTTTAAGGCAAGCTATTGAAAACGTCAGAAAATTGGAGAAAGGAGTCTATGTAGTTGATTTGAGGGACTCATTTCATTATTGGACTCACCAAACCACTTACAGTGTTTCAGGTACAAAATGACTGTTTCTCGCTGAGAAAATGCCAAAAAGCGGATTTCTGTCATAACATTGTTTTACCTTCTGATTTTTTAAGGCAAGCTATTGAAAACGTTAGAAAATTGGAGAAAGGAGTCTATGTAGTTGATTTGAGAGACTCATTTCATTATTGGACTCACCAAACCACTTACAGTGTTTCAGGTACAAAATGACCGTTTCTCGCTGAGAAACTGCCAAAAAGCGGATTTCTGTCATAACATTGATTTACCTTCTGATTTTTTAAGGCAAGCTATTGAAAACGTCAGAAAATTCGAGAACGGAGTCTATGTAGTTGATTTGAGAGACTCATTTCATTATTGGACTCACCAAACCACTTACAGTGTTTCAGGTACAAAATGACCGTTTCTCGCTGACAAAATGCCAAAAAGCGGATTTCTGTCATAACATTGATTTACCTTCTGATTTTTTAAAGCAAGCTATTGAAAACGTCAGAAAATTGGAGAAAGGAGTCTATGTAGTTGATTTGAGGGACTCATTTCATTATTGGACTCACCAAACCACTTACAGTGTTTCAGGTACAAAATGACTGTTTCTCGCTGAGAAAATGCCAAAAAGCGGATTTCTGTCAGAACATTGATTTACCTTCTGATTTTTTAAGGCAAGCTATTGAAAACGTCAGAAAATTGGAGAAAGGAGTCTATGTAGTTGATTTGAGAGACTCATTTCATTATTGGACTCACCAAACCACTTACAGTGTTTCAGGTACAAAATGACTGTTTCTCGCTGAGAAACTGCAAAAAAGCGGATTTCTGTCATAACATTGATTTACCTTCTGATTTTTTAAAGGTATTGTGACATCATTTTTAACATGCTTTTAACACTATTAAAAGTCTTGGGCAACATCCCTCAAATGTGTCTAAAAGAGTGTAACAAGAAAAACTTCACTCTAGTAATCTTTTCCTGGCTTTTTATTACAGTGTTTTTTTGCGCCGTGAAAAATGCTTCCTTTCCCCCCTTTCCTGTCAATCATTGCTCCGCTCCTCCTCCAAACCTCCTCCTCCTCCAGCCATACGCTCACAGCGGCGTCGGAGCGACAGGCGAAGCATGCACGGAAAAGCAGGAGGGCGAACCACAGCAAACAATCATAAAAATAAAGGCATGCAAGCAGCACTGTCCCCTTATCTTAAGTCCAGTCAGTGGCCGCGGGTCTTCTTAGCAGTTTTCCTCCGGTGATTAGAACAAAAGAGGCGTGTTAAGCCTCATTTATGGTTCCGCGTTAAATCGACGCAGAGCCTACGCCGTAGGGTTCAGCGTATGGTGCGCGTCGCCGCGTAACCCTACGCCGTAGGGTCTGCGTCGGTGTAACGCGGAACCATAAATCAGCCTTTATGGTGCGCTGGAGAGGAGAGGAGACAGGGAGCTGGGTGGAGGGGGCGGTGATTTAGCGGATCGTTACGTAACGATCCGCCACCAAACCACATGCGCCGTTTTTGCACAGTTATGCGGAAAATCCCAGAAAGCACACAATACACTGAATGTTAAAAGTTCGTTGTTTTTTGGGTGTAATTGATGTCAAGACACCCAACAAAACACAAAAAATCAAGAAAAATGTGTTTTTCATGTCACAATCCCTTTAAGGCAAGCTATTGAAAACGTCAGAAAATTGGAGAAAGGAGTCTATGTAGTTGATTTGAGAGACTCATTTCATTATTGGACTCACCAAACCACTTACAGTGTTTCAGGTACAAAATGACTGTTTCTCGCTGAGAAAATGCCAAAAAGCGGATTTCTGTAATAACATTGTTTTACCTTCTGATTTTTTAAGGCAAGCTATTGAAAACGTCAGAAAATTGGAGAAAGGAGTCTATGTAGTTGATTTGAGAGACTCATTTCATTATTGGACTCACCAAACCACTTACAGTGTTTCAGGTACAAAATGACCGTTTCTCGCTGAGAAAATGCCAAAAAGCGGATTTCTGTAATAACATTGTTTTACCTTCTGATTTTTTAAGGCAAGCTATTGAAAACGTCAGAAAATTGGAGAAAGGAGTCTATGTAGTTGATTTGAGGGACTCATTTCATTATTGGACTGACCAAACCACTTACAGTGTTTCAGGTACAAAATGACTGTTTCTCGCTGAGAAAATGCCAAAAAGCGGATTTCTGTCATAACATTGATTTACCTTCTGATTTTTTAAGGCAAGCTATTGAAAACGTCAGAAAATTGGAGAAAGGAGTCTATGTAGTTGATTTGAGGGACTCATTTCATTATTGGACTCACCAAACCACTTACAGGGTTTCAGGTACAAAATGACTGTTTCTCGCTGAGAAACTGCCAAAAAGCGGATTTCTGTCATAACATTGATTTACCTTCTGATTTTTTAAGGCAAGCTATTGAAAACGTCAGAAAATTGGAGAAAGGAGTCTATGTAGTTGATTTGAGAGACTCATTTCATTATTGGACTCACCAAACCACTTACAGTGTTTCAGGTACAAAATGACTGTTTCTCGCTGAGAAAATGCCAAAAAGCGGATTTCTGTCATAACATTGATTTACCTTCTGATTTTTTAAGGCAAGCTATTGAAAACGTTAGAAAATTGGAGAAAGGAGTCTATGTAGTTGATTTGAGAGACTCATTTCATTATTGGACTCACCAAACCACTTACAGTGTTTCAGGTACAAAATGACTGTTTCTCGCTGAGAAACAGCCAAAAAGCGGATTTCTGTCATAACATTGATTTACCTTCTGATTTTTTAAGGCAAGCTATTGAAAACGTCAGAAAATTGGAGAAAGGAGTCTATGTAGTTGATTTGAGAGACTCATTTCATTTTTGGACTCACCAAACCACTTACAGTGTTTCAGGTACAAAATGACCGTTTCTCGCTGAGAAACTGCCAAAAAGCGGATTTCTGTCATAACATTGATTTACCTTCTGATTTTTTAAGGCAAGCTATTGAAAACGTCAGAAAATTCGAGAACGGAGTCTATGTAGTTGATTTGAGAGACTCATTTCATTATTGGACTCACCAAACCACTTACAGTGTTTCAGGTACAAAATGACCGTTTCTCGCTGAGAAACTGCCAAAAAGCGGATTTCTGTCATAACATTGATTTACCTTCTGATTTTTTAAGGCAAGCTATTGAAAACGTCAGAAAATTGGAGAAAGGAGTCTATGTAGTTGATTTGAGAGACTCATTTCATTATTGGACTCACCAAACCACTTACAGTGTTTCAGGTACAAAATGACTGTTTCTCGCTGAGAAACTGCAAAAAAGCGGATTTCTGTCATAACATTGATTTACCTTCTGATTTTTTAAAGGTATTGTGACATCATTTTTAACATGCTTTTAACACTATTAAAAGACTTGGGCAACATCCCTCAAATGTGTCTAAAAGAGTGTAACAAGAAAAACTTCACTCTAGTAATCTTTTCCTGGCTTTTTATTACAGTGTTTTTTTGCGCCGTGAAAAATGCTTCCTTTCCCCCCTTTCCTGTCAATCATTGCTCCGCTCCTCCTCCAAACCTCCTCCTCCTCCAGCCATACGCTCACAGCGGCGTCGGAGCGACAGGCGAAGCATGCACGGAAAAGCAGGAGGGCGAACCACAGCAAACAATCATAAAAATAAAGGCATGCAAGCAGCACTGTCCCCTTATCTTAAGTCCAGTCAGTGGCCGCGGGTCTTCTTAGCAGTTTTCCTCCGGTGATTAGAACAAAAGAGGCGTGTTAAGCCTCATTTATGGTTCCGCGTTAAATCGACGCAGAGCCTACGCCGTAGGGTTCAGCGTATGGTGCGCGTCGCCGCGTAACCCTACGCCGTAGGGTCTGCGTCGGTGTAACGCGGAACCATAAATCAGCCTTTATGGTGCGCTGGAGAGGAGAGGAGACAGGGAGCTGGGTGGAGGGGGCGGTGATTTAGCGGATCGTTACGTAACGATCCGCCACCAAACCACATGCGCCGTTTTTGCACAGTTATGCGGAAAATCCCAGAAAGCACACAATACACTGAATGTTAAAAGTTCGTTGTTTTTTGGGTGTAATTGATGTCAAGACACCCAACAAAACACAAAAAATCAAGAAAAATGTGTTTTTCATGTCACAATCCCTTTAAGGCAAGCTATTGAAAACGTCAGAAAATTGGAGAAAGGAGTCTATGTAGTTGATTTGAGAGACTCATTTCATTATTGGACTCACCAAACCACTTACAGTGTTTCAGGTACAAAATGACTGTTTCTCGCTGAGAAAATGCCAAAAAGCGGATTTCTGTCATAACATTGATTTACCTTCTGATTTTTTAAGGCAAGCTATTGAAAACGTTAGAAAATTGGAGAAAGGAGTCTATGTAGTTGATTTGAGAGACTCATTTCATTATTGGACTCACCAAACCACTTACAGTGTTTCAGGTACAAAATGACTGTTTCTCGCTGAGAAACAGCCAAAAAGCGGATTTCTGTCATAACATTGATTTACCTTCTGATTTTTTAAGGCAAGCTATTGAAAACGTCAGAAAATTGGAGAAAGGAGTCTATGTAGTTGATTTGAGAGACTCATTTCATTTTTGGACTCACCAAACCACTTACAGTGTTTCAGGTACAAAATGACCGTTTCTCGCTGAGAAACTGCCAAAAAGCGGATTTCTGTCATAACATTGATTTACCTTCTGATTTTTTAAGGCAAGCTATTGAAAACGTCAGAAAATTCGAGAACGGAGTCTATGTAGTTGATTTGAGAGACTCATTTCATTATTGGACTCACCAAACCACTTACAGTGTTTCAGGTACAAAATGACCGTTTCTCGCTGAGAAACTGCCAAAAAGCGGATTTCTGTCATAACATTGATTTACCTTCTGATTTTTTAAGGCAAGCTATTGAAAACGTCAGAAAATTGGAGAAAGGAGTCTATGTAGTTGATTTGAGAGACTCATTTCATTATTGGACTCACCAAACCACTTACAGTGTTTCAGGTACAAAATGACTGTTTCTCGCTGAGAAACTGCAAAAAAGCGGATTTCTGTCATAACATTGATTTACCTTCTGATTTTTTAAAGGTATTGTGACATCATTTTTAACATGCTTTTAACACTATTAAAAGACTTGGGCAACATCCCTCAAATGTGTCTAAAAGAGTGTAACAAGAAAAACTTCACTCTAGTAATCTTTTCCTGGCTTTTTATTACAGTGTTTTTTTGCGCCGTGAAAAATGCTTCCTTTCCCCCCTTTCCTGTCAATCATTGCTCCGCTCCTCCTCCAAACCTCCTCCTCCTCCAGCCATACGCTCACAGCGGCGTCGGAGCGACAGGCGAAGCATGCACGGAAAAGCAGGAGGGCGAACCACAGCAAACAATCATAAAAATAAAGGCATGCAAGCAGCACTGTCCCCTTATCTTAAGTCCAGTCAGTGGCCGCGGGTCTTCTTAGCAGTTTTCCTCCGGTGATTAGAACAAAAGAGGCGTGTTAAGCCTCATTTATGGTTCCGCGTTAAATCGACGCAGAGCCTACGCCGTAGGGTTCAGCGTATGGTGCGCGTCGCCGCGTAACCCTACGCCGTAGGGTCTGCGTCGGTGTAACGCGGAACCATAAATCAGCCTTTATGGTGCGCTGGAGAGGAGAGGAGACAGGGAGCTGGGTGGAGGGGGCGGTGATTTAGCGGATCGTTACGTAACGATCCGCCACCAAACCACATGCGCCGTTTTTGCACAGTTATGCGGAAAATCCCAGAAAGCACACAATACACTGAATGTTAAAAGTTCGTTGTTTTTTGGGTGTAATTGATGTCAAGACACCCAACAAAACACAAAAAATCAAGAAAAATGTGTTTTTCATGTCACAATCCCTTTAAGGCAAGCTATTGAAAACGTCAGAAAATTGGAGAAAGGAGTCTATGTAGTTGATTTGAGAGACTCATTTCATTATTGGACTCACCAAACCACTTACAGTGT
Source organism: Cololabis saira (assembly GCF_033807715.1). Lineage (NCBI taxonomy): Eukaryota > Metazoa > Chordata > Actinopteri > Beloniformes > Belonidae > Cololabis > Cololabis saira. The sequence goes on from NW_026906206.1 coordinate 292,402, forward strand.
TTCAGGTACAAAATGACTGTTTCTCGCTGAGAAAATGCCAAAAAGCGGATTTCTGTAATAACATTGTTTTACCTTCTGATTTTTTAAGGCAAGCTATTGAAAACGTCAGAAAATTGGAGAAAGGAGTCTATGTAGTTGATTTGAGAGACTCATTTCATTATTGGACTCACCAAACCACTTACAGTGTTTCAGGTACAAAATGACTGTTTCTCGCTGAGAAAATGCCAAAAAGCGGATTTCTGTAATAACATTGTTTTACCTTCTGATTTTTTAAGGCAAGCTATTGAAAACGTCAGAAAATTGGAGAAAGGAGTCTATGTAGTTGATTTGAGAGACTCATTTCATTATTGGACTCACCAAACCACTTACAGTGTTTCAGGTACAAAATGACCGTTTCTCGCTGAGAAAATGCCAAAAAGCGGATTTCTGTAATAACATTGTTTTACCTTCTGATTTTTTAAGGCAAGCTATTGAAAACGTCAGAAAATTGGAGAAAGGAGTCTATGTAGTTGATTTGAGGGACTCATTTCATTATTGGACTCACCAAACCACTTACAGGGTTTCAGGTACTAAATGACTGTTTCTCGCTGAGAAACTGCCAAAAAGCGGATTTCTGTCATAACATTGATTTACCTTCTGATTTTTTAAGGCAAGCTATTGAAAACGTCAGAAAATTGGAGAAAGGAGTCTATGTAGTTGATTTGAGAGACTCATTTCATTATTGGACTCACCAAACCACTTACAGTGTTTCAGGTACAAAATGACCGTTTCTCGCTGAGAAACTGCCAAAAAGCGGATTTCTGTCATAACATTGATTTACCTTCTGATTTTTTAAGGCAAGCTATTGAAAACGTCAGAAAATTGGAGAAAGGAGTCTATGTAGTTGATTTGAGAGACTCATTTCATTATTGGACTCACCAAACCACTTACAGTGTTTCAGGTACAAAATGACCGTTTCTCGCTGAGAAACTGCCAAAAAGCGGATTTCTGTCATAACATTGATTTACCTTCTGATTTTTTAAGGCAAGCTATTGAAAACGTCAGAAAATTCGAGAACGGAGTCTATGTAGTTGATTTGAGAGACTCATTTCATTATTGGACTCACCAAACCACTTACAGTGTTTCAGGTACAAAATGACCGTTTCTCGCTGAGAAAATGCCAAAAAGCGGATTTCTGTCATAACATTGATTTACCTTCTGATTTTTTAAGGCAAGCTATTGAAAACGTCAGAAAATTGGAGAAAGGAGTCTATGTAGTTGATTTGAGGGACTCATTTCATTATTGGACTGACCAAACCACTTACAGTGTTTCAGGTACAAAATGACTGTTTCTCGCTGAGAAAATGCCAAAAAGCGGATTTCTGTCATAACATTGATTTACCTTCTGATTTTTTAAGGCAAGCTATTGAAAACGTCAGAAAATTGGAGAAAGGAGTCTATGTAGTTGATTTGAGAGACTCATTTCATTATTGGACTCACCAAACCACTTACAGGGTTTCAGGTACAAAATGACTGTTTCTCGCTGAGAAAATGCCAAAAAGCGGATTTCTGTAATAACATTGTTTTACCTTCTGATTTTTTAAGGCAAGCTATTGAAAACGTCAGAAAATTGGAGAAAGGAGTCTATGTAGTTGATTTGAGAGACTCGTTTCATTATTGGACTCACAAAACCACTTACAGTGTTTCAGGTACAAAATGACCGTTTCTCGCTGAGAAAATGCCAAAAAGCGGATTTCTGTCATAACATTGATTTACCTTCTGATTTTTTAAGGCAAGCTATTGAAAACGTTAGAAAATTGGAGAAAGGAGTCTATGTAGTTGATTTGAGAGACTCATTTCATTATTGGACTCACCAAACCACTTACAGTGTTTCAGGTACAAAATGACTGTTTCTCGCTGAGAAACAGCCAAAAAGCGGATTTCTGTCATAACATTGATTTACCTTCTGATTTTTTAAGGCAAGCTATTGAAAACGTCAGAAAATTGGAGAAAGGAGTCTATGTAGTTGATTTGAGAGACTCATTTCATTTTTGGACTCACCAAACCACTTACAGTGTTTCAGGTACAAAATGACCGTTTCTCGCTGAGAAACTGCCAAAAAGCGGATTTCTGTCATAACATTGATTTACCTTCTGATTTTTTAAGGCAAGCTATTGAAAACGTCAGAAAATTCGAGAACGGAGTCTATGTAGTTGATTTGAGAGACTCATTTCATTATTGGACTCACCAAACCACTTACAGTGTTTCAGGTACAAAATGACCGTTTCTCGCTGAGAAAATGCCAAAAAGCGGATTTCTGTCATAACATTGATTTACCTTCTGATTTTTTAAGGCAAGCTATTGAAAACGTCAGAAAATTGGAGAAAGGAGTCTATGTAGTTGATTTGAGGGACTCATTTCATTATTGGACTGACCAAACCACTTACAGTGTTTCAGGTACAAAATGACTGTTTCTCGCTGAGAAAATGCCAAAAAGCGGATTTCTGTCATAACATTGATTTACCTTCTGATTTTTTAAGGCAAGCTATTGAAAACGTCAGAAAATTGGAGAAAGGAGTCTATGTAGTTGATTTGAGAGACTCATTTCATTATTGGACTCACCAAACCACTTACAGGGTTTCAGGTACAAAATGACTGTTTCTCGCTGAGAAAATGCCAAAAAGCGGATTTCTGTAATAACATTGTTTTACCTTCTGATTTTTTAAGGCAAGCTATTGAAAACGTCAGAAAATTGGAGAAAGGAGTCTATGTAGTTGATTTGAGAGACTCGTTTCATTATTGGACTCACAAAACCACTTACAGTGTTTCAGGTACAAAATGACCGTTTCTCGCTGAGAAAATGCCAAAAAGCGGATTTCTGTCATAACATTGATTTACCTTCTGATTTTTTAAGGCAAGCTATTGAAAACGTTAGAAAATTGGAGAAAGGAGTCTATGTAGTTGATTTGAGAGACTCATTTCATTATTGGACTCACCAAACCACTTACAGTGTTTCAGGTACAAAATGACTGTTTCTCGCTGAGAAACAGCCAAAAAGCGGATTTCTGTCATAACATTGATTTACCTTCTGATTTTTTAAGGCAAGCTATTGAAAACGTCAGAAAATTGGAGAAAGGAGTCTATGTAGTTGATTTGAGAGACTCATTTCATTTTTGGACTCACCAAACCACTTACAGTGTTTCAGGTACAAAATGACCGTTTCTCGCTGAGAAACTGCCAAAAAGCGGATTTCTGTCATAACATTGATTTACCTTCTGATTTTTTAAGGCAAGCTATTGAAAACGTCAGAAAATTCGAGAACGGAGTCTATGTAGTTGATTTGAGAGACTCATTTCATTATTGGACTCACCAAACCACTTACAGTGTTTCAGGTACAAAATGACCGTTTCTCGCTGAGAAACTGCCAAAAAGCGGATTTCTGTCATAACATTGATTTACCTTCTGATTTTTTAAGGCAAGCTATTGAAAACGTCAGAAAATTGGAGAAAGGAGTCTATGTAGTTGATTTGAGAGACTAATTTCATTATTGGACTCACCAAACCACTTACAGTGTTTCAGGTACAAAATGACTGTTTCTCGCTGAGAAACTGCAAAAAAGCGGATTTCTGTCATAACATTGATTTACCTTCTGATTTTTTAAAGGTATTGTGACATCATTTTTAACATGCTTTTAACACTATTAAAAGTCTTGGGCAACATCCCTCAAATGTGTCTAAAAGAGTGTAACAAGAAAAACTTCACTCTAGTAATCTTTTCCTGGCTTTTTATTACAGTGTTTTTTTGCGCCGTGAAAAATGCTTCCTTTCCCCCCTTTCCTGTCAATCATTGCTCCGCTCCTCCTCCAAACCTCCTCCTCCTCCAGCCATACGCTCACAGCGGCGTCGGAGCGACAGGCGAAGCATGCACGGAAAAGCAGGAGGGCGAACCACAGCAAACAATCATAAAAATAAAGGCATGCAAGCAGCACTGTCCCCTTATCTTAAGTCCAGTCAGTGGCCGCGGGTCTTCTTAGCAGTTTTCCTCCGGTGATTAGAACAAAAGAGGCGTGTTAAGCCTCATTTATGGTTCCGCGTTAAATCGACGCAGAGCCTACGCCGTAGGGTTCAGCGTATGGTGCGCGTCGCCGCGTAACCCTACGCCGTAGGGTCTGCGTCGGTGTAACGCGGAACCATAAATCAGCCTTTATGGTGCGCTGGAGAGGAGAGGAGACAGGGAGCTGGGTGGAGGGGGCGGTGATTTAGCGGATCGTTACGTAACGATCCGCCACCAAACCACATGCGCCGTTTTTGCACAGTTATGCGGAAAATCCCAGAAAGCACACAATACACTGAATGTTAAAAGTTCGTTGTTTTTTGGGTGTAATTGATGTCAAGACACCCAACAAAACACAAAAAATCAAGAAAAATGTGTTTTTCATGTCACAATCCCTTTAAGGCAAGCTATTGAAAACGTCAGAAAATTGGAGAAAGGAGTCTATGTAGTTGATTTGAGAGACTCATTTCATTATTGGACTCACCAAACCACTTACAGTGTTTCAGGTACAAAATGACTGTTTCTCGCTGAGAAAATGCCAAAAAGCGGATTTCTGTAATAACATTGTTTTACCTTCTGATTTTTTAAGGCAAGCTATTGAAAACGTCAGAAAATTGGAGAAAGGAGTCTATGTAGTTGATTTGAGAGACTCATTTCATTATTGGACTCACCAAACCACTTACAGTGTTTCAGGTACAAAATGACCGTTTCTCGCTGAGAAAATGCCAAAAAGCGGATTTCTGTAATAACATTGTTTTACCTTCTGATTTTTTAAGGCAAGCTATTGAAAACGTCAGAAAATTGGAGAAAGGAGTCTATGTAGTTGATTTGAGGGACTCATTTCATTATTGGACTCACCAAACCACTTACAGGGTTTCAGGTACTAAATGACTGTTTCTCGCTGAGAAACTGCCAAAAAGCGGATTTCTGTCATAACATTGATTTACCTTCTGATTTTTTAAGGCAAGCTATTGAAAACGTCAGAAAATTGGAGAAAGGAGTCTATGTAGTTGATTTGAGAGACTCATTTCATTATTGGACTCACCAAACCACTTACAGTGTTTCAGGTACAAAATGACCGTTTCTCGCTGAGAAACTGCCAAAAAGCGGATTTCTGTCATAACATTGATTTACCTTCAGATTTTTTAAGGCAAGCTATTGAAAACGTCAGAAAATTGGAGAAAGGAGTCTATGTAGTTGATTTGAGGGACTCATTTCATTATTGGACTGACCAAACCACTTACAGTGTTTCAGGTACAAAATGACTGTTTCTCGCTAAGAAAATGCCAAAAAGCGGATTTCTGTCATAACATTGATTTACCTTCTGATTTTTTAAGGCAAGCTATTGAAAACGTCAGAAAATTGGAGAAAGGAGTCTATGTAGTTGATTTGAGGGACTCATTTCATTATTGGACTCACCAAACCACTTACAGGGTTTCAGGTACAAAATGACTGTTTCTCGCTGAGAAACTGCCAAAAAGCGGATTTCTGTCATAACATTGATTTACCTTCTGATTTTTTAAGGCAAGCTATTGAAAACGTCAGAAAATTGGAGAAAGGAGTCTATGTAGTTGATTTGAGAGACTCATTTCATTATTGGACTCACCAAACCACTTACAGTGTTTCAGGTACAAAATGACCGTTTCTCGCTGAGAAACTGCCAAAAAGCGGATTTCTGTCATAACATTGATTTACCTTCTGATTTTTTAAGGCAAGCTATTGAAAACGTCAGAAAATTCGAGAACGGAGTCTATGTAGTTGATTTGAGAGACTCATTTCATTATTGGACTCACCAAACCACTTACAGTGTTTCAGGTACAAAATGACCGTTTCTCGCTGAGAAAATGCCAAAAAGCGGATTTCTGTCATAACATTGATTTACCTTCTGAGTTTTTTAAGGCAAGCTATTGAAAACGTCAGAAAATTGGAGAAAGGAGTCTATGTAGTTGATTTGAGGGACTCATTTCATTATTGGACTCACCAAACCACTTACAGTGTTTCAGGTACAAAATGACCGTTTCTCGCTGAGAAACTGCCAAAAAGCGGATTTCTGTCATAACATTGATTTACCTTCTGATTTTTTAAGGCAAGCTATTGAAAACGTCAGAAAATTGGAGAAAGGAGTCTATGTAGTTGATTTGAGAGACTCATTTCATTATTGGACTCACCAAACCACTTACAGTGTTTCAGGTACAAAATGACTTTCTCCCTGAGAAAATGCCAAAAAGCGGATTTCTGTAATAACATTGTTTTACCTTCTGATTTTTTTAAGGCAAGCTATTGAAAACGTCAGAAAATTGGAGAAAGGAGTCTATGTAGTTGATTTGAGAGACTCATTTCATTATTGGACTCACCAAACCACTTACAGTGTTTCAGGTACAAAATGACCGTTTCTCGCTGAGAAAATGCCAAAAAGCGGATTTCTGTAATAACATTGTTTTTACCTTCTGATTTTTTAAGGCAAGCTATTGAAAACGTCAGAAAATTGGAGAAAGGAGTCTATGTAGTTGATTTGAGAGACTCATTTCATTATTGGACTCACCAAACCACTTACAGTGTTTCAGGTACAAAATGACCGTTTCTCGCTGAGAAACTGCCAAAAAGCGGATTTCTGTCATAACATTGATTTACCTTCTGATTTTTTAAGGCAAGCTATTGAAAACGTCAGAAAATTGGAGAAAGGAGTCTATGTAGTTGATTTGAGGGACTCATTTCATTATTGGACTGACCAAACCACTTACAGTGTTTCAGGTACAAAATGACTGTTTCTCGCTGAGAAAATGCCAAAAAGCGGATTTCTGTCATAACATTGATTTACCTTCTGATTTTTTAAGGCAAGCTATTGAAAACGTCAGAAAATTGGAGAAAGGAGTCTATGTAGTTGATTTGAGAGACTCATTTCATTTTTGGACTCACCAAACCACTTACAGTGTTTCAGGTACAAAATGACCGTTTCTCGCTGAGAAACTGCCAAAAAGCGGATTTCTGTCATAACATTGATTTACCTTCTGATTTTTTAAGGCAAGCTATTGAAAACGTCAGAAAATTCGAGAACGGAGTCTATGTAGTTGATTTGAGAGACTCATTTCATTATTGGACTCACCAAACCACTTACAGTGTTTCAGGTACAAAATGACCGTTTCTCGCTGAGAAACTGCCAAAAAGCGGATTTCTGTCATAACATTGATTTACCTTCTGATTTTTTAAGGCAAGCTATTGAAAACGTCAGAAAATTGGAGAAAGGAGTCTATGTAGTTGATTTGAGAGACTCATTTCATTATTGGACTCACCAAACCACTTACAGTGTTTCAGGTACAAAATGACTGTTTCTCGCTGAGAAACTGCAAAAAAGCGGATTTCTGTCATAACATTGATTTACCTTCTGATTTTTTAAGGCAAGCTATTGAAAACGTCAGAAAATTGGAGAAAGGAGTCTATGTAGTTGATTTGAGAGACTCATTTCATTATTGGACTCACCAAACCACTTACAGTGTTTCAGGTACAAAATGACCGTTTCTCGCTGAGAAAATGCCAAAAAGCGGATTTCTGTAATAACATTGTTTTACCTTCTGATTTTTTAAGGCAAGCTATTGAAAACGTCAGAAAATTGGAGAAAGGAGTCTATGTAGTTGATTTGAGGGACTCATTTCATTATTGGACTCACCAAACCACTTACAGGGTTTCAGGTACAAAATGACTGTTTCTCGCTGAGAAACTGCCAAAAAGCGGATTTCTGTCATAACATTGATTTACCTTCTGATTTTTTAAGGCAAGCTATTGAAAACGTCAGAAAATTGGAGAAAGGAGTCTATGTAGTTGATTTGAGAGACTCATTTCATTATTGGACTCACCAAACCACTTACAGTGTTTCAGGTACAAAATGACCGTTTCTCGCTGAGAAACTGCCAAATAGCGGATTTCTGTCATAACATTGATTTACCTTCTGGTTTTTTAAGGCAAGCTATTGAAAACGTCAGAAAATTGGAGAAAGGAGTCTATGTAGTTGATTTGAGGGACTCATTTCATTATTGGACTCACCAAACCACTTACAGTGTTTCAGGTACAAAATGACTGTTTCTCGCTGAGAAACTGCCAAAAAGCGGATTTCTGTCATAACATTGATTTACCTTCTGATTTTTTAAGGCAAGCTATTGAAAACGTCAGAAAATTGGAGAAAGGAGTCTATGTAGTTGATTTGAGAGACTCATTTCATTATTGGACTCACCAAACCACTTACAGTGTTTCAGGTACAAAATGACTGTTTCTCTCTGAGAAAATGCCAAAAAGCGGATTTCTGTCATAACATTGATTTACCTTCTGAGTTTTTTAAGGCAAGCTATTGAAAACGTCAGAAAATTGGAGAAAGGAGTCTATGTAGTTGATTTGAGGGACTCATTTCATTATTGGACTCACCAAACCACTTACAGTGTTTCAGGTACAAAATGACCGTTTCTCGCTGAGAAAATGCCAAAAAGCGGATTTCTGTCATAACATTGATTTACCTTCTGATTTTTTAAGGCAAGCTATTGAAAACGTCAGAAAATTGGAGAAAGGAGTCTATGTAGTTGATTTGAGAGACTCATTTCATTATTGGACTGACCAAACCACTTACAGTGTTTCAGGTACAAAATGACTGTTTCTCGCTGAGAAAATGCCAAAAAGCAGATTTCTGTCAGAACATTGATTTACCTTCTGATTTTTTAAGGCAAGCTATTGAAAACGTTAGAAAATTGGAGAAAGGAGTCTATGTAGTTGATTTGAGAGACTCATTTCATTATTGGACTCACCAACCCACTTACAGTGTTTCAGGTACAAAATGACTGTTTCTCGCTGAGAAACTGCCAAAAAGCTGATTTCTGTCATAACATTGATTTACCTTCTGATTTTTTTAAGGCAAGCTATTGAAAACGTCAGAAAATTGGAGAAAGGAGTCTATGTAGTTGATTTGAGAGACTCATTTCATTATTGGACTCACCAAACCACTTACAGTGTTTCAGGTACAAAATGACCGTTTCTCGCTGAGAAACTGCCAAAAAGCGGATTTCTGTCATAACATTGATTTACCTTCTGATTTTTTAAGGCAAGCTATTGAAAACGTCAGAAAATTGGAGAAAGGAGTCTATGTAGTTGATTTGAGGGACTCATTTCATTATTGGACTGACCAAACCACTTACAGTGTTTCAGGTACAAAATGACTGTTTCTCGCTGAGAAAATGCCAAAAAGCGGATTTCTGTCATAACATGATTTACCTTCTGATTTTTTAAGGCAAGCTATTGAAAACGTCAGAAAATTGGAGAAAGGAGTCTATGTAGTTGATTTGAGAGACTCATTTCATTATTGGACTCACCAAACCACTTACAGTGTTTCAGGTACAAAATGACTTTCTCCCTGAGAAAATGCCAAAAAGCGGATTTCTGTCATAACATTGTTTTACCTTCTGATTTTTTAAGGCAAGCTATTGAAAACGTCAGAAAATTGGAGAAAGGAGTCTATGTAGTTGATTTGAGAGACTCATTTCATTATTGGACTCACCAAACCACTTACAGTGTTTCAGGTACAAAATGACCGTTTCTCGCTGAGAAAATGCCAAAAAGCGGATTTCTGTAATAACATTGTTTTACCTTCTGATTTTTTAAGGCAAGCTATTGAAAACGTCAGAAAATTGGAGAAAGGAGTCTATGTAGTTGATTTGAGGGACTCATTTCATTATTGGACTCACCAAACCACTTACAGGGTTTCAGGTACAAAATGACCGTTTCTCGCTGAGAAACTGCCAAAAAGCGGATTTCTGTCATAACATTGATTTACCTTCTGATTTTTTAAGGCAAGCTATTGAAAACGTCAGAAAATTGGAGAAAGGAGTCTATGTAGTTGATTTGAGGGACTCATTTCATTATTGGACTGACCAAACCACTTACAGTGTTTCAGGTACAAAATGACCGTTTCTCGCTGAGAAACTGCCAAAAAGCGGATTTCTGTCATAACTTTGATTTACCTTCTGATTTTTTAAGGCAAGCTATTGAAAACGTCAGAAAATTCGAGAACGGAGTCTATGTAGTTGATTTGAGAGACTCATTTCATTATTGGACTCACCAAACCACTTACAGTGTTTCAGGTACAAAATGACCGTTTCTCGCTGAGAAAATGCCAAAAAGCGGATTTCTGTAATAACATTGTTTTACCTTCTGATTTTTTAAGGCAAGCTATTGAAAACGTCAGAAAATTGGAGAAAGGAGTCTATGTAGTTGATTTGAGAGACTCGTTTCATTATTGGACTCACAAAACCACTTACAGTGTTTCAGGTACAAAATGACTGTTTCTCGCTGAGAAACTGCCAAAAAGCTGATTTCTGTCATAACATTGATTTACCTTCTGATTTTTTTAAGGCAAGCTATTGAAAACGTCAGAAAATTGGAGAAAGGAGTCTATGTAGTTGATTTGAGAGACTCATTTCATTATTGGACTCACCAAACCACTTACAGTGTTTCAGGTACAAAATGACCGTTTCTCGCTGAGAAACTGCCAAAAAGCGGATTTCTGTCATAACATTGATTTACCTTCTGATTTTTTAAGGCAAGCTATTGAAAACGTCAGAAAATTGGAGAAAGGAGTCTATGTAGTTGATTTGAGAGACTCATTTCATTATTGGACTGACCAAACCACTTACAGTGTTTCAGGTACAAAATGACTGTTTCTCGCTGAGAAAATGCCAAAAAGCAGATTTCTGTCAGAACATTGATTTACCTTCTGATTTTTTAAGGCAAGCTATTGAAAACGTTAGAAAATTGGAGAAAGGAGTCTATGTAGTTGATTTGAGAGACTCATTTCATTATTGGACTCACCAACCCACTTACAGTGTTTCAGGTACAAAATGACTGTTTCTCGCTGAGAAACTGCCAAAAAGCTGATTTCTGTCATAACATTGATTTACCTTCTGATTTTTTTAAGGCAAGCTATTGAAAACGTCAGAAAATTGGAGAAAGGAGTCTATGTAGTTGATTTGAGAGACTCATTTCATTATTGGACTCACCAAACCACTTACAGTGTTTCAGGTACAAAATGACCGTTTCTCGCTGAGAAACTGCCAAAAAGCGGATTTCTGTCATAACATTGATTTACCCTCTGATTTTTTAAGGCAAGCTATTGAAAACGTCAGAAAATTGGAGAAAGGAGTCTATGTAGTTGATTTGAGGGACTCATTTCATTATTGGACTGACCAAACCACTTACAGTGTTTCAGGTACAAAATGACTGTTTCTCGCTGAGAAAATGCCAAAAAGCGGATTTCTGTCATAACATGATTTACCTTCTGATTTTTTAAGGCAAGCTATTGAAAACGTCAGAAAATTGGAGAAAGGAGTCTATGTAGTTGATTTGAGAGACTCATTTCATTATTGGACTCACCAAACCACTTACAGTGTTTCAGGTACAAAATGACTTTCTCCCTGAGAAAATGCCAAAAAGCGGATTTCTGTCATAACATTGTTTTACCTTCTGATTTTTTAAGGCAAGCTATTGAAAACGTCAGAAAATTGGAGAAAGGAGTCTATGTAGTTGATTTGAGAGACTCATTTCATTATTGGACTCACCAAACCACTTACAGTGTTTCAGGTACAAAATGACCGTTTCTCGCTGAGAAAATGCCAAAAAGCGGATTTCTGTAATAACATTGTTTTACCTTCTGATTTTTTAAGGCAAGCTATTGAAAACGTCAGAAAATTGGAGAAAGGAGTCTATGTAGTTGATTTGAGGGACTCATTTCATTATTGGACTCACCAAACCACTTACAGGGTTTCAGGTACAAAATGACCGTTTCTCGCTGAGAAACTGCCAAAAAGCGGATTTCTGTCATAACATTGATTTACCTTCTGATTTTTTAAGGCAAGCTATTGAAAACGTCAGAAAATTGGAGAAAGGAGTCTATGTAGTTGATTTGAGGGACTCATTTCATTATTGGACTGACCAAACCACTTACAGTGTTTCAGGTACAAAATGACCGTTTCTCGCTGAGAAACTGCCAAAAAGCGGATTTCTGTCATAACTTTGATTTACCTTCTGATTTTTTAAGGCAAGCTATTGAAAACGTCAGAAAATTCGAGAACGGAGTCTATGTAGTTGATTTGAGAGACTCATTTCATTATTGGACTCACCAAACCACTTACAGTGTTTCAGGTACAAAATGACCGTTTCTCGCTGAGAAAATGCCAAAAAGCGGATTTCTGTAATAACATTGTTTTACCTTCTGATTTTTTAAGGCAAGCTATTGAAAACGTCAGAAAATTGGAGAAAGGAGTCTATGTAGTTGATTTGAGAGACTCGTTTCATTATTGGACTCACAAAACCACTTACAGTGTTTCAGGTACAAAATGACCGTTTCTCGCTGAGAAAATGCCAAAAAGCGGATTTCTGTCATAACATTGATTTACCTTCTGATTTTTTAAGGCAAGCTATTGAAAACGTTAGAAAATTGGAGGAAGGAGTCTATGTAGTTGATTTGAGAGACTCATTTCATTATTGGACTCACGAAACCACTTACAGTGTTTCAGGTACAAAATGACTGTTTCTCGCTGAGAAACTGCCAAAAAGCGGATTTCTGTCATAACATTGATTTACCTTCTGATTTTTTAAGGCAAGCTATTGAAAACGTCAGAAAATTGGAGAAAGGAGTCTATGTAGTTGATTTGAGAGACTCGTTTCATTATTGGACTCACAAAACCACTTACAGTGTTTCAGGTACAAAATGACCGTTTCTCGCTGAGAAAATGCCAAAAAGCGGATTTCTGTCATAACATTGATTTACCTTCTGATTTTTTAAGGCAAGCTATTGAAAACGTCAGAAAATTGGAGAAAGGAGTCTATGTAGTTGATTTGAGAGACTCATTTCATTATTGGACTCACCAAACCACTTACAGTGTTTCAGGTACAAAATGACCGTTTCTCGCTGAGAAACTGCCAAAAAGCGGATTTCTGTCATAACATTGATTTACCTTCTGATTTTTTAAGGCAAGCTATTGAAAACGTCAGAAAATTGGAGAAAGGAGTCTATGTAGTTGATTTGAGGGACTCATTTCATTATTGGACTGACCAAACCACTTACAGTGTTTCAGGTACAAAATGACTGTTTCTCGCTGAGAAAATGCCAAAAAGCGGATTTCTGTCATAACATTGATTTACCTTCTGATTTTTTAAGGCAAGCTATTGAAAACGTCAGAAAATTGGAGAAAGGAGTCTATGTAGTTGATTTGAGAGACTCATTTCATTTTTGGACTCACCAAACCACTTACAGTGTTTCAGGTACAAAATGACCGTTTCTCGCTGAGAAACTGCCAAAAAGCGGATTTCTGTCATAACATTGATTTACCTTCTGATTTTTTAAGGCAAGCTATTGAAAACGTCAGAAAATTCGAGAACGGAGTCTATGTAGTTGATTTGAGAGACTCATTTCATTATTGGACTCACCAAACCACTTACAGTGTTTCAGGTACAAAATGACCGTTTCTCGCTGAGAAACTGCCAAAAAGCGGATTTCTGTCATAACATTGATTTACATTCTGATTTTTTAAGGCAAGCTATTGAAAACGTCAGAAAATTGGAGAAAGGAGTCTATGTAGTTGATTTGAGAGACTCATTTCATTATTGGACTCACCAAACCACTTACAGTGTTTCAGGTACAAAATGACTGTTTCTCGCTGAGAAACTGCAAAAAAGCGGATTTCTGTCATAACATTGATTTACCTTCTGATTTTTTAAGGCAAGCTATTGAAAACGTCAGAAAATTGGAGAAAGGAGTCTATGTAGTTGATTTGAGAGACTCATTTCATTATTGGACTCACCAAACCACTTACAGTGTTTCAGGTACAAAATGACTGTTTCTCGCTGAGAAAATGCCAAAAAGCGGATTTCTGTAATAACATTGTTTTACCTTCTGATTTTTTAAGGCAAGCTATTGAAAACGTCAGAAAATTGGAGAAAGGAGTCTATGTAGTTGATTTGAGAGACTCATTTCATTATTGGACTCACCAAACCACTTACAGTGTTTCAGGTACAAAATGACCGTTTCTCGCTGAGAAAATGCCAAAAAGCGGATTTCTGTAATAACATTGTTTTACCTTCTGATTTTTTAAGGCAAGCTATTGAAAACGTCAGAAAATTGGAGAAAGGAGTCTATGTAGTTGATTTGAGGGACTCATTTCATTATTGGACTCACCAAACCACTTACAGGGTTTCAGGTACAAAATGACTGTTTCTCGCTGAGAAACTGCCAAAAAGCGGATTTCTGTCATAACATTGATTTACCTTCTGATTTTTTAAGGCAAGCTATTGAAAACGTCAGAAAATTGGAGAAAGGAGTCTATGTAGTTGATTTGAGAGACTCATTTCATTATTGGACTCACCAAACCACTTACAGTGTTTCAGGTACAAAATGACCGTTTCTCGCTGAGAAACTGCCAAATAGCGGATTTCTGTCATAACATTGATTTACCTTCTGGTTTTTTAAGGCAAGCTATTGAAAACGTCAGTAAATTGGAGAAAGGAGTCTATGTAGTTGATTTGAGGGACTCATTTCATTATTGGACTCACCAAACCACTTACAGTGTTTCAGGTACAAAATGACTGTTTCTCGCTGAGAAACTGCCAAAAAGCGGATTTCTGTCATAACATTGATTTACCTTCTGATTTTTTAAGGCAAGCTATTGAAAACGTCAGAAAATTGGAGAAAGGAGTCTATGTAGTTGATTTGAGAGACTCATTTCATTATTGGACTCACCAAACCACTTACAGTGTTTCAGGTACAAAATGACCGTTTCTCGCTGAGAAACTGCCAAAAAGCGGATTTCTGTCATAACATTGATTTACCTTCTGATTTTTTAAGGCAAGCTATTGAAAACGTCAGAAAATTGGAGAAAGGAGTCTATGTAGTTGATTTGAGAGACTCATTTCATTATTGGACTCACCAAACCACTTACAGTGTTTCAGGTACAAAATGACTGTTTCTCGCTGAGAAAATGCCAAAAAGCGGATTTCTGTCATAACATTGATTTACCTTCTGAGTTTTTTAAGGCAAGCTATTGAAAACGTCAGAAAATTGGAGAAAGGAGTCTATGTAGTTGATTTGAGGGACTCATTTCATTATTGGACTCACCAAACCACTTACAGTGTTTCAGGTACAAAATGACCGTTTCTCGCTGAGAAAATGCCAAAAAGCGGATTTCTGTCATAACATTGATTTACCTTCTGATTTTTTAAGGCAAGCTATTGAAAACGTCAGAAAATTCGAGAACGGAGTCTATGTAGTTGATTTGAGAGACTCATTTCATTATTGGACTCACCAAACCACTTACAGTGTTTCAGGTACAAAATGACCGTTTCTCACTGAGAAACTGCCAAAAAGCGGATTTCTGTCATAACATTGATTTACCTTCTGATTTTTTAAGGCAAGCTATTGAAAACGTCAGAAAATTGGAGAAAGGAGTCTATGTAGTTGATTTGAGAGACTCATTTCATTATTGGACTCACCAAACCACTTACAGTGTTTCAGGTACAAAATGACTGTTTCTCGCTGAGAAACTGCAAAAAAGCGGATTTCTGTCATAACATTGTTTTACCTTCTGATTTTTTAAGGCAAGCTATTGAAAACGTCAGAAAATTGGAGAAAGGAGTCTATGTAGTTGATTTGAGAGACTCATTTCATTATTGGACTCACCAAACCACTTACAGTGTTTCAGGTACAAAATGACCGTTTCTCGCTGAGAAAATGCCAAAAAGCGGATTTCTGTAATAACATTGTTTTACCTTCTGATTTTTTAAGGCAGGCTATTGAAAACGTCAGAAAATTGGAGAAAGGAGTCTATGTAGTTGATTTGAGGGACTCATTTCATTATTGGACTCACCAAACCACTTACAGGGTTTCAGGTACAAAATGACTGTTTCTCGCTGAGAAACTGCCAAAAAGCGGATTTCTGTCATAACATTGATTTACCTTCTGATTTTTTAAGGCAAGCTATTGAAAACGTCAGAAAATTGGAGAAAGGAGTCTATGTAGTTGATTTGAGAGACTCATTTCATTATTGGACTCACCAAACCACTTACAGTATTTCAGGTACAAAATGACCGTTTCTCGCTGAGAAAATGCCAAAAAGCGGATTTCTGTCATAACATTGATTTACCTTCTGATTTTTTAAGGCAAGCTATTGAAAACGTCAGAAAATTGGAGAAAGGAGTCTATGTAGTTGATTTGAGAGACTCATTTCATTATTGGACACACCAAACCACTTACAGTGTTTCAGGTACAAAATGACTGTTTCTCGCTGAGAAACTGCCAAAAAGCGGATTTCTGTCATAACATTGATTTACCTTCTGATTTTTTAAGGCAAGCTATTGAAAACGTTAGAAAATTGGAGAAAGGAGTCTATGTAGTTGATTTGAGAGACTCATTTCATTATTGGACTCACCAAACCACTTACAGTGTTTCAGGTTCAAAATGTCTGTTTCTCGCTGAGAAACTGCCAAAAAGCGGATTTCTGTAATAACATTGTTTTACCTTCTGATTTTTTAAGGCAAGCTATTGAAAACGTCAGAAAATTGGAGAAAGGAGTCTATGTAGTTGATTTGAGGGACTCATTTCATTATTGGACTCACCAAACCACTTACAGTGTTTCAGGTACAAAATGACTGTTTCTCGCTGAGAAACTGCCAAAAAGCGGATTTCTGTAATAACATTGATTTACCTTCTGATTTTTTTAAGGCAAGCTATTGAAAACGTCAGAAAATTGGAGAAAGGAGTCTATGTAGTTGATTTGAGAGACTCATTTCATTATTGGACTCACCAAACCACTTACAGTGTTTCAGGTTCAAAATGACTGTTTCTCGCTGAGAAACTGCCAAAAAGCGGATTTCTGTAATAACATTGTTTTACCTTCTGATTTTTTAAGGCAAGCTATTGAAAACGTCAGAAAATTGGAGAAAGGAGTCTATGTAGTTGATTTGACAGACTCATTTCATTATTGGACTCACCAAACCACTTACAGTGTTTCAGGTACAAAATGACTGTTTCTCGCTGAGAAAATGCCAAAAAGCGGATTTCTGTCATAACATTGATTTACCTTCAGATTTTTTAAGGCAAGCTATTGAAAACGTCAGAAAATTGGAGAAAGGAGTCTATGTAGTTGATTTGAGAGACTCATTTCATTATTGGACTCACCAAACCACTTACAGTGTTTCAGGTACAAAATGACTGTTTCTCGCTGAGAAACTGCCAAAAAGCGGATTTCTGTCATAACATTGATTTACCTTCTGACTTTTTAAGGCAAGCTATTGAAAACGTTAGAAAATTGGAGAAAGGAGTCTATGTAGTTGATTTGAGAGACTCATTTCATTATTGGACTCACCAAACCACTTACAGTGTTTCAGGTTCAAAATGTCTGTTTCTCGCTGAGAAACTGCCAAAAAGCGGATTTCTGTAATAACATTGTTTTACCTTCTGATTTTTTAAGGCAAGCTATTGAAAACGTCAGAAAATTGGAGAAAGGAGTCTATGTAGTTGATTTGAGAGACTCATTTCATTATTGGACTCACCAAACCACTTACAGTGTTTCAGGTACAAAATGACCGTTTCTCGCTGAGAAAATGCCAAAAAGCGGATTTCTGTAATAACATTGTTTTACCTTCTGATTTTTTAAGGCAAGCTATTGAAAACGTCAGAAAATTGGAGAAAGGAGTCTATGTAGTTGATTTGAGGGACTCATTTCATTATTGGACTCACCAAACCACTTACAGAGTTTCAGGTACAAAATGACTGTTTCTCGCTGAGAAACTGCCAAAAAGCGGATTTCTGTCATAACATTGATTTACCTTCTGATTTTTTAAGGCAAGCTATTGAAAACGTCAGAAAATTGGAGAAAGGAGTCTATGTAGTTGATTTGAGAGACTCATTTCATTATTGGACTCACCAAACCACTTACAGTGTTTCAGGTACAAAATGACCGTTTCTCGCTGAGAAACTGCCAAAAAGCGGATTTCTGTCATAACTTTGATTTACCTTCTGATATTTTAAGGCAAGCTATTGAAAACGTCAGAAAATTCGAGAACGGAGTCTATGTAGTTGATTTGAGAGACTCATTTCATTATTGGACTCACCAAACCACTTACAGTGTTTCAGGTACAAAATGACCGTTTCTCGCTGAGAAAATGCCAAAAAGCGGATTTCTGTAATAACATTGTTTTACCTTCTGATTTTTTAAGGCAAGCTATTGAAAACGTCAGAAAATTGGAGAAAGGAGTCTATGTAGTTGATTTGAGAGACTCATTTCATTATTGGACTCACCAAACCACTTACAGTGTTTCAGGTACAAAATGACTGTTTCTCGCTGAGAAAATGCCAAAAAGCGGATTTCTGTCATAACATTGATTTACCTTCTGAGTTTTTTAAGGCAAGCTATTGAAAACGTCAGAAAATTGGAGAAAGGAGTCTATGTAGTTGATTTGAGGGACTCATTTCATTATTGGACTCACCAAACCACTTACAGTGTTTCAGGTACAAAATGACTGTTTCTCGTTGAGAAAATGCCAAAAAGCGGATTTCTGTCATAACATTGATTTACCTTCTGATTTTTTAAGGCAAGCTATTGAAAACGTCAGAAAATTCGAGAACGGAGTCTATGTAGTTGATTTGAGAGACTCATTGTTAAGGATTCTGTCCTGGACCCAAGCGCACGACACCAGACAGGTTCAAAGTTAGCCAAAAAGGCGTAGTTTATTCTCACGAAGTACGAATACAGGAAAAAAGTCCTCAACAAAAATCCACAAAGTAATCCAAGAGAAAGGTCCTCAGCACAATCCACAAAGAATCCAGAAAACCCTGATCACATACAGGAGTGACAAGACGAACTCACAAGGGTTTGCCAGCAGTTCTGATCTTTATATGAGCTCCCAGTAATGACCTGATGCACTACAGCTGCGCTCCCGTGGCTCAGCTGCGCCACCCGGCTCGTCGCCGGGCGCGCAGATCTCTGGCTCTGCGCTGCGCAGACTCTGCTTCTGCAGTGCGATCGGGCCAAGGGGAAACCCCAGCTGGCCGAGACATAACAGTACCCCTCCCTCCAAGGGAGCCACCTGGCGACTTGCCAGGCTTCTCGGGATGGGTCCGATAAAAGTCGGTCAGAAGACCGGGGTCCCTGATGAGATGGCTGGACACCCAGCACCGTTCCTCTGGACCATAACCCACCCAGTCCACCAGAAACTGGTACCCCCGCCCCCGTCGTCGAACGTCCATCACACGGTGGACCCTCCATTCCGGGTGGCCATCCACGATCGTGGGTGGAGGCGGATCCGGGGCAGGGGGCATCAGGGGACTCCGTGAGACAGGTTTGACCTTTGACACATGAAAGACAGGGTGGATGTTTAGGGAAGCCGGCAGTCTCAGCCTCACGGCTGCAGGACTGAGAACTTTCGTGACCTCGTAGGGTCCCACGAACCGCGGCCCCAGCTTCTTGCCAGCCGACGGTAGGGGAAGGTCCTTGGCAGAAAGCCACACTTTCTGCCCCGGGCGGTACGTCGGTGCAGGGTTCCGGCGACGGTTGGCCCCCCGCCTGCCGCTCTCCGCTGTTTGAAGCAAGGCAGTCCTGGTGGACCCCCAGACACGACGACACCTCTCCAGATGCGCCTGCACCGACGGGACTGCCACCTCCGTCTGTTGCGCCGGAAACAATGGCGGCTGGTACCCCAGCGATGCCTCGAAGGGGGAAAGACCTGTCGCTGAGCTGACCAGGGAGTTGAGGGAGTACTCGACCCACGGGAGAAATCGACTCCAGGAAGCAGGGTTCTTTGCAGCGACACAGCGGAGTGCTGTCTCCACACTCTGGTTCATTCTCTCCGTCTGTCCGTTAGTCTGAGGGTGATAGCCAGAAGAGAGACTGATCGAGGCACCCAACCCCTTGAGGAAAGCCCGCCATACCTGGGACGTGAACTGGGGTCCTCGGTCCGAGACCACATCCTGGGGAAGACCATGGAGCCGGAACACCTGGCTCGTGAGGAGATCCGCCGTCTCTGCCGCCGAGGGGAGTTTGGGGAGGGCCACGAGGTGCACCCCCTTACTGAAACGATCAACAACAGTTAGGATCACTGTCATCCCCTGGGAGACCGGTAGTCCAGACACGAAGTCCAAGGCAATGTGGGACCAGGGACGGCTCGGAACAGGAAGTGGCTGTAGTAGGCCGGCCGGTGCCTGGTGAGAAGCCTTGCTGCGGGCACAAACAGGACAGGCCAAAACAAAGTCCCTCACTTCCCTCCTCATCCCAGGCCACCAGAACCGTCGAGCCAGAAAGGTGAACGTGCGGTGGACCCCAGGGTGACAGGCAAACTGACTAGAGTGACCCCAATCCAGTACTCTGGACCTAACTGATTCCGGAACGAACAACCTCCGTGGCGGCACACCACTAGGGGCCGGGTTAGAGTGCAGCGCCCTCCTGACCACCGTCTCGATGCCCCAGGCCACCCTGCCCACCACTCGGGCCCCGGGAAGGATAGGTGCCGACTCCTCGGTGGACGGTCCCCCCCCTTGATGCAGCCGGGACAGGGCATCCGCTTTGCAATTACGGGAGCCGGGACGATAGGTGAGGGTGAAGTCGAACCGACTGAGGAAGCCGGCCCAACGAGCCTGTCGCCCATTAAGGCGCCTGGCTGCCCGAATGAACGTGAGGTTCCTATGGTCAGTCCAAACGATAAACGGCTGCCCCGCCCCCTCAAGCCAATGGCGCCACTCCTCCAGAGCAGCCACCACAGCCAGCAGCTCACGATTCCCGATGTCATAGTTCTCCTCCGCGGGAAGAAAACGCCGAGAGAAGAACGCACAGGGGTGCACTTTCTGATCCCTCTCCGATCGTTGGGAGAGGACCGCCCCCAGCCCGGTGTCCGAGGCGTCCACCTCCACGATGAACTGCCTCCCGGGGTCTGGATGGAGCAGAACAGGGGCGCTGGTGAACCTCTCCTTGAGGGACTGGAAGGCGGCGTCAGCAGCCGAAGACCAGACAAAAGGTTGGGAGGGGGAAGTCAACCTGGTGAGGGGTTCCGCCACGACACTATAGTTCCTTATGAACCTCCGGTAAAAGTTTGCAAACCCGAGGAAACTCTGCAACCCCTTCCGTGACCCAGGAACCGGCCAATCGACCACCGCCTGACCCTTGCGGGGGTCGGCTCGAGTTTGACCCCCCTCCACTATCAACCCCAGGTAGTTGACAGAGGCAGAGTGGAACTGGCACTTCTCCGCCTTAACATAGAGTCGGTTCAAGAGGAGATGCTTGAGTACCCTGCGGACGTGCTGGACATGCTCCTCGAGGGTCTTAGAGAAGACCAAGATGTCATCGAGGTACACCACCACGAATTCATCCAGCATGTCACGGAGCACGTCGTTGATAAGCGCCTGAAACACCCCCGGGGCATTGGTAAGACCGAATGGCATTACTCGGTACTCGTAGTGACCCCGCGGTGTCTTGAACGCGGTCTTCCACTCGTCCCCCTCCCTGATCCGCACCAGGTGGTAGGCGCTCCGTAGATCCAGCTTAGAAAAGACGGTAGCCTGGGTCAGGGGCTCAAGGGTGGAACTCATGAGGGGAAGGGGGTATTTATTCTTTACTGTGATGTCATTGAGTTGACGGTAGTCGATGCAGGGACGGAGGCCCCCATCCTTCTTTTTTACGAAGAAGAAACCCGCTGCCACCGGGGAGGACGAAGGCCGGACAAGCCCAGCTGCCAGTGACTCTGAGATATACTCCTCCATGGCGGCCTTCTCCGGAATGGACAAACTGTAAAGCCGGCTACTGGGAAGGGGGGCCCCAGGACGGAGGTCGATCGCGCAATCGTAAGGCCTATGCGGAGGAAGACTCTGGGCTCGGGACTTACTAAATACCTCCCCCAGATCCCAGTACTCTCGGGGGACAGAGGCAAGATCCGGGGAGGTGACGCTGGGGATCGACCGGGGTAACGAGCCAACAGCCGCCTGGAGACAACGAGTGTGGCAAGAAGCACCCCACTCCAGGATGGTTCCCGAGGACCATGCCACATGCGGCTCATGTTGCATGAGCCACGGGTACCCGAGAATCACCGGAGCCGACGGGGATGGAATAAGGAAAAACTGACGGGTCTCGACGTGGTTACCCGCCACCGTGAGGGAGATGGGACGGGTGCACTGGGTGATACGGGCCAGACGACGGTCGTCCAGAGCGAAGGCCTCCACGGGTTCCCCCAGAGCCTCCAGCGGAACCTTAGCCTGGGCGGCGAACTCCTCATCTAAAAAACAGTCATCCGCCCCTGAATCGAGGAGAGCCCCCACCGTAATCCTCTGACCCCCCCAGGCCAGGGTGACGCTAACCCGTCGGTTGGGCGGTAACGGACTGCGGGAACACGAAAGGTGACTCACTAGGATCTCCCGGGGTCCTGGTGAGCCTAATCTTTTGGCCGCACGGGGCAGTTACTAATACGATGTCCCCTCTGGCCGCAATAGAGGCAGAGCCCTGCCCTAAATCGGGCCTCCCGTTCGGCCGGACTAACGCGTGTGCGCCCTAGCTGCATGGGTTCCTCTTCATTCGCAATCTGCGGCGTGGAGGACCGGAAGGGACCCGATGGCGCGTTATACGGGACAACAGAATCCCTCTCCCGTGTGCTAGGGACCTGGGTCTCACGAAGGAACCCCCGAACTCGCTCCCGCCTTCGCTCCCTGAGACCTCCGTCAACACGGATGGCCAGGCTGATGAGGTCGTCGACGCAGCTGGGCTCCTCCCGTGTAGCCAGCTGCTCTCTCACTGCGTCGTTCAGTCCCCTACGGAAGGTTGCCCGAAGTGATGGATCGTTCCACCCGCTTTCTGCAGCGGCCAACCGGAACTCCACCGAATAGTCCGCCACTGTGACAGTACCCTGTCGAACACGAACCAGCCGGTCGCCGGGGTCCTGACCCCTGGACGGGTGGTGGAAGACTTTCCGGAGCTCAGCCACGAACTCGCGGTACGAGTGACGGAAACTGGCCCCCATGGCCCAGGAAGCGGCGGCCCACTGGGCTGCCCGCCCGGTGAGCAGGTTAGTGACGTAGGCCACTCGAGCAGCGTCCGAGGTGAATCGGCTAGGTTGGTGAGTGAACACTAACTCACACTGCATGATGAACCTGGAACAGGTCTCGAAATCACCCCCAAATGGTTGTGGGCTGGCAAGGCAGGGTTCCTGGGGTAGCGGATCGGGCATAGCAGGGCGCGGAACCTCGAGAGGTGGGTTGACGGCCCCAGCAGGTGCAGGTTGGTTCGGCGGCCGGGTGGTGAGGCTCGCCGTTAACACCTGCAGCTGTTGAAATATCGCCGTCTGCTGCTGGGTCAGGCTATCCACCGAAGCCTGCAAAGGCTGGACCTGGGCGTGGAGGTTCTGCACGGCCACAGCGGCCGCCTCCAGCTGGTGAGTGTGGCTATTCGTTAACCGGAGCTGCTTATCTAAAGCAGCCTGCAACGAACCACGCTCTGGGTCGGCTGGGTCCATCTTGGTGAGTTCGTACTGTTAAGGATTCTGTCCTGGACCCAAGCGCACAACACCAGACAGGTTCAAAGTTAGCCAAAAAGGCGTAGTTTATTCTCACAAACAAAAAACACTGCCTCCTTAAATGGCAGGGGAAAGAAAACTCGCTGTACTAATACAGGAAAAAAGTCCTCAACAAAAATCCACAAAGTAATCCAAGAGAAAGGTCCTCAGCACAATCCACAAAGAATCCAGAAAACCCTGATCACATACAGGAGTGACAAGACGAACTCACAAGGGTTTGCCAGCAGTTCTGATCTTTATATGAGCTCCCAGTAATGACCTGATGCACTACAGCTGCACTACTCTCTGGCTCTGCGCTGCGCAGACTCTGCTTCTGCAGTGCGATCGGGCCAAGGGGAAACCCCAGCTGGCCGAGACATAACACTCATTTCATTATTGGACTCACCAAACCACTTACAGTGTTTCAGGTACAAAATGACCGTTTCTCGCTGAGAAAATGCCAAAAAGCGGATTTCTGTAATAACATTGTTTTACCTTCTGATTTTTTAAGGCAAGCTATTGAAAACGTCAGAAAATTGGAGAAAGGAGTCTATGTAGTTGATTTGAGAGACTCATTTCATTATTGGACTCACCAAACCACTTACAGTGTTTCAGGTACAAAATGACTGTTTCTCGCTGAGAAAATGCCAAAAAGCGGATTTCTGTCATAACATTGATTTACCTTCTGAGTTTTTTAAGGCAAGCTATTGAAAACGTCAGAAAAATTGGAGAAAGGAGTCTATGTAGTTGATTTGAGGGACTCATTTCATTATTGGACTCACCAAACCACTTACAGTGTTTCAGGTACAAAATGACTGTTTCTCGCTGAGAAAATGCCAAAAAGCGGATTTCTGTCATAACATTGTTTTACCTTCTGATTTTTTAAGGCAAGCTATTGAAAACGTTAGAAAATTGGAGAAAGGAGTCTATGTAGTTGATTTGAGAGACTCATTTCATTATTGGACTCACCAAACCACTTACAGTGTTTCAGGTACAAAATGACTGTTTCTCGCTGAGAAACTGCCAAAAAGCGGATTTCTGTCATAACATTGATTTACCTTCTGATTTTTTAAGGCAAGCAATTGAAAACGTCAGAAAATTGGAGAAAGGAGTCTATGTAGTTGATTTGAGAGACTCATTTCATTATTGGACTCACCAAACCACTTACAGTGTTTCAGGTACAAAATGACCGTTTCTCGCTGAGAAAATGCCAAAAAGCGGATTTCTGTAATAACATTGTTTTACCTTCTGATTTTTTTAAGGCAAGCTATTGAAAACGTCAGAAAATTGGAGAAAGGAGTCTATGTAGTTGATTTGAGAGACTCATTTCATTATTGGACTCACCAAACCACTTACAGTGTTTCAGGTACAAAATGACTGTTTCTCGCTGAGAAAATGCCAAAAAGCGGATTTCTGTCATAACATTGATTTACCTTCTGAGTTTTTTAAGGCAAGCTATTGAAAACGTCAGAAAATTGGAGAAAGGAGTCTATGTAGTTGATTTGAGGGACTCATTTCATTATTGGACTCACCAAACCACTTACAGTGTTTCAGGTACAAAATGACCGTTTCTCGCTGAGAAAATGCCAAAAAGCGGATTTCTGTCATAACATTGATTTACCTTCTGATTTTTTAAGGCAAGCTATTGAAAACGTCAGAAAATTGGGGAAAGGAGTCTATGTAGTTGATTTGAGAGACTCATTTCATTATTGGACTCACCAAACCACTTACAGTGTTTCAGGTACAAAATGACTGTTTCTCGCTGAGAAACTGCCAAAAAGCGGATTTCTGTCATAACATTGATTTACCTTCTGATTTTTTAAGGCAAGCTATTGAAAACGTCAGAAAATTGGAGAAAGGAGTCTATGTAGTTGATTTGAGGGACTCATTTCATTATTGGACTCACCAAACCACTTACAGTGTTTCAGGTACAAAATGACTGTTTCTCGCTGAGAAAATGCCAAAAAGCGGATTTCTGTCATAACATTGATTTACCTTCTGATTTTTTAAGGCAAGCTATTGAAAACGTCAGAAAATTGGAGAAAGGAGTCTATGTAGTTGATTTGAGAGACTCATTTCATTATTGGACTCACCAAACCACTTACAGTGTTTCAGGTACAAAATGACTTTCTCCCTGAGAAAATGCCAAAAAGCGGATTTCTGTAATAACATTGTTTTACCTTCTGATTTTTTAAGGCAAGCTATTGAAAACGTCAGAAAATTGGAGAAAGGAGTCTATGTAGTTGATTTGAGGGACTCATTTCATTATTGGACTCACCAAACCACTTACAGGGTTTCAGGTACAAAATGACTGTTTCTCGCTGAGAAAATGCCAAAAAGCGGATTTCTGTAATAACATTGACTTATCTTCTGATTTTTTAAGGCAAGCTATTGAAAACGTCAGAAAATTGGAGAAAGGAGTCTATGTAGTTGATTTGAGGGACTCATTTCATTATTGGACTCACCAAACTACTTACAGTGTTTCAGGTACAAAATGACTGTTTCTCGCTGAGAAAATGCCAAAAAGCGGATTTCTGTAATAACATTGTTTTACCTTCTGATTTTTTAAGGCAAGCTATTGAAAACGTCAGAAAATTGGAGAAAGGAGTCTATGTAGTTGATTTGAGAGACTCATTTCATTATTGGACTCACCAAACCACTTACAGTGTTTCAGGTACAAAATGACTGTTTCTCGCTGAGAAACTGCCAAAAAGCGGATTTCTGTCATAACATTGATTTACCTTCTGATTTTTTAAGGCAAGCTATTGAAAACGTTAGAAAATTGGAAAAAGGAGTCTATGTAGTTGATTTGAGAGACTCATTTCATTATTGGACTCACCAAACCACTTACAGTGTTTCAGGTACAAAATGACCGTTTCTCGCTGAGAAAATGCCAAAAAGCGGATTTCTGTAATAACATTGTTTTACCTTCTGATTTTTTAAGGCAAGCTATTGAAAACGTCAGAAAATTGGAGAAAGGAGTCTATGTAGTTGATTTGAGAGACTCATTTCATTATTGGACTCACCAAACCACTTACAGTGTTTCAGGTACAAAATGACTGTTTCTCGCTGAGAAAATGCCAAAAAGCAGATTTCTGTCATAACATTGATTTACCTTCTGATTTTTTAAGGCAAGCTATTGAAAACGTCAGAAAATTGGAGAAAGGAGTCTATGTAGTTGATTTGAGGGACTCATTTCATTATTGGACTCACCAAACCACTTACAGTGTTTCAGGTACAAAATGACTGTTTCTTGCTGAGAAAATGCCAAAAAGCGGATTTCTGTCATAACATTGATTTACCTTCTGATTTTTTAAGGCAAGCTATTGAAAACGTCAGAAAATTGGAGAAAGGAGTCTATGTAGTTGATTTGAGAGACTCATTTCATTATTGGACTCACCAAACCACTTACAGTGTTTCAGGTACAAAATGACTGTTTCTCGCTGAGAAACTGCCAAAAAGCGGATTTCTGTCATAACATTGATTTACCTTCTGATTTTTTAAGACAAGCTATTGAAAACGTCAGAAAATTGGAGAAAGGAGTCTATGTAGTTGATTTGAGAGACTCATTTCATTATTGGACTCACCAAACCACTTACAGTGTTTCAGGTACAAAATGACTGTTTTTCGCTGAGAAACTGCCAAAAAGCGGATTTCTGTCATAACATTGATTTACCTTCTGATTTCTTAAGGCAAGCTATTGAAAACGTCAGAAAATTGGAGAAAGGAGTCTATGTAGTTGATTTGAGAGACTCATTTCATTATTGGACTCACCAAACCACTTACAGTGTTTCAGGTTCAAAATGACTGTTTCTCGCTGAGAAACTGCCAAAAAGCGGATTTCTGTAATAACATTGTTTTACCTTCTGATTTTTTAAGGTAAGCTATTGAAAACGTCAGAAAATTGGAGAAAGGAGTCTATGTAGTTGATTTGACAGACTCATTTCATTATTGGACTCACCAAACCACTTACAGTGTTTCAGGTACAAAATGACTGTTTCTCGCTGAGAAAATGCCAAAAAGCGGATTTCTGTCATAACATTGATTTACCTTCTGATTTTTTAAGGCAAGCTATTGAAAACGTCAGAAAATTGGAGAAAGGAGTCTATGTAGTTGATTTGAGAGACTCATTTCATTATTGGACTCACCAAACCACTTACAGTGTTTCAGGTACAAAATGACTGTTTCTCGCTGAGAAACTGCCAAAAAGCGGATTTCTGTCATAACATTGATTTACCTTCTGATTTTTTAAGGCAAGCTATTGAAAACGTTAGAAAATTGGAGAAAGGAGTCTATGTAGTTGATTTGAGAGACTCATTTCATTATTGGACTCACCAAACCACTTACAGTGTTTCAGGTACAAAATGACTGTTTCTCGCTGAGAAAATGCCAAAAAGCGGATTTCTGTCATAACATTGATTTACCTTCTGATTTTTTAAGGCAAGCTATTGAAAACGTCAGAAAATTGGAGAAAGGAGTCTATGTAGTTGATTTGAGGGACTCATTTCATTATTGGACTCACCAAACCACTTACAGTGTTTCAGGTACAAAATGACTGTTTCTTGCTGAGAAAATGCCAAAAAGCGGATTTCTGTAATAACATTGATTTACCTTCTGATTTTTTAAGGCAAGCTATTGAAAACGTCAGAAAATTGGAGAAAGGAGTCTATGTAGTTGATTTGAGAGACTCATTTCATTATTGGACTCACCAAACCACTTACAGTGTTTCAGGTACAAAATGACTGTTTTTCGCTGAGAAACTGCCAAAAAGCGGATTTCTGTCATAACATTGATTTACCTTCTGATTTTTTAAGGCAAGCTATTGAAAACGTCAGAAAATTGGAGAAAGGAGTCTATGTAGTTGATTTGAGAGACTCATTTCATTATTGGACTCACCAAACCACTTACAGTGTTTCAGGTTCAAAATGACTGTTTCTCGCTGAGAAACTGCCAAAAAGCGGATTTCTGTAATAACATTGTTTTACCTTCTGATTTTTTAAGGTAAGCTATTGAAAACGTCAGAAAATTGGAGAAAGGAGTCTATGTAGTTGATTTGACAGACTCATTTCATTATTGGACTCACCAAACCACTTACAGTGTTTCAGGTACAAAATGACTGTTTCTCGCTGAGAAAATGCCAAAAAGCGGATTTCTGTCATAACATTGATTTACCTTCTGATTTTTTAAGGCAAGCTATTGAAAACGTCAGAAAATTGGAGAAAGGAGTCTATGTAGTTGATTTGAGAGACTCATTTCATTATTGGACTCACCAAACCACTTACAGTGTTTCAGGTACAAAATGACTGTTTCTCGCTGAGAAACTGCCAAAAAGCGGATTTCTGTCATAACATTGATTTACCTTCTGATTTTTTAAGGCAAGCTATTGAAAACGTTAGAAAATTGGAGAAAGGAGTCTATGTAGTTGATTTGAGAGACTCATTTCATTATTGGACTCACCAAACCACTTACAGTGTTTCAGGTTCAAAATGACTGTTTCTCGCTGAGAAACTGCCAAAAAGCGGATTTCTGTAATAACATTGTTTTACCTTCTGATTTTTTAAGGTAAGCTATTGAAAACGTCAGAAAATTGGAGAAAGGAGTCTATGTAGTTGATTTGACAGACTAATTTCATTATTGGACTCACCAAACCACTTACAGTGTTTCAGGTACAAAATGACTGTTTCTCGCTGAGAAAATGCCAAAAAGCGGATTTCTGTCATAACATTGATTTACCTTCTGATTTTTTAAGGCAAGCTATTGAAAACGTCAGAAAATTGGAGAAAGGAGTCTATGTAGTTGATTTGAGAGACTCATTTCATTATTGGACTCACCAAACCACTTACAGTGTTTCAGGTACAAAATGACTGTTTCTCGCTGAGAAACTGCCAAAAAGCGGATTTCTGTCATAACATTGATTTACCTTCTGATTTTTTAAGGCAAGCTATTGAAAACGTTAGAAAATTGGAGAAAGGAGTCTATGTAGTTGATTTGAGAGACTCATTTCATTATTGGACTCACCAAACCACTTACAGTGTTTCAGGTACAAAATGACTGTTTCTCGCTGAGTAAATGCCAAAAAGCGGATTTCTGTCAGAACATTGATTTACCTTCTGATTTTTTAAGGCAAGCTATTGAAAACGTTAGAAAATTGGAGAAAGGAGTCTATGTAGTTGATTTGAGAGACTCATTTCATTATTGGACTCACCAAACCACTTACAGTGTTTCAGGTACAAAATGACTGTTTCTCGCTGAGAAACTGCCAAAAAGCGGATTTCTGTCATAACATTGATTTACCTTCTGATTTTTTAAGGCAAGCTATTGAAAACGTCAGAAAATTGGAGAAAGGAGTCTATGTAGTTGATTTGAGGGACTCATTTCATTATTGGACTCACCAAACCACTTACAGTGTTTCAGGTACAAAATGACTGTTTCTCGCTGAGAAAATGCCAAAAAGCGGATTTCTGTCATAACATTGATTTACCTTCTGATTTTTTAAGGCAAGCTATTGAAAACGTCAGAAAATTGGAGAAAGGAGTCTATGTAGTTGATTTGAGAGACTCATTTCATTATTGGACTCACCAAACCACTTACAGTGTTTCAGGTACAAAATGACTTTATCCCTGAGAAAATGCCAAAAAGCGGATTTCTGTAATAACATTGTTTTACCTTCTGATTTTTTAAGGCAAGCTATTGAAAACGTCAGAAAATTGGAGAAAGGAGTCTATGTAGTTGATTTGAGAGACTCATTTCATTATTGGACTCACCAAACCACTTACAGTGTTTCAGGTACAAAATGACCGTTTCTCGCTGAGAAAATGCCAAAAAGCGGATTTCTGTAATAACATTGTTTTACCTTCTGATTTTTTAAGGCAAGCTATTGAAAACGTCAGAAAATTGGAGAAAGGAGTCTATGTAGTTGATTTGAGGGACTCATTTCATTATTGGACTCACCAAACCACTTACAGGGTTTCAGGTACAAAATGACTGTTTCTCGCTGAGAAAATGCCAAAAAGCGGATTTCTGTAATAACATTGACTTATCTTCTGATTTTTTAAGGCAAGCTATTGAAAACGTCAGAAAATTGGAGAAAGGAGTCTATGTAGTTGATTTGAGGGACTCATTTCATTATTGGACTCACCAAACCACTTACAGTGTTTCAGGTACAAAATGACTGTTTCTCGCTGAGAAAATGCCAAAAAGCGGATTTCTGTAATAACATTGTTTTATCTTCTGATTTTTTAAGGCAAGCTATTGAAAACGTCAGAAAATTGGAGAAAGGAGTCTATGTAGTTGATTTGAGAGACTCATTTCATTATTGGACTCACCAAACCACTTACAGTGTTTCAGGTACAAAATGACTGTTTCTCGCTGAGAAACTGCCAAAAAGCGGATTTCTGTCATAACATTGATTTACCTTCTGATTTTTTAAGGCAAGCTATTGAAAACGTTAGAAAATTGGAAAAAGGAGTCTATGTAGTTGATTTGAGAGACTCATTTCATTATTGGACTCACCAAACCACTTACAGTGTTTCAGGTACAAAATGACCGTTTCTCGCTGAGAAAATGCCAAAAAGCGGATTTCTGTAATAACATTGTTTTACCTTCTGATTTTTTAAGGCAAGCTATTGAAAACGTCAGAAAATTGGAGAAAGGAGTCTATGTAGTTGATTTGAGAGACTCATTTCATTATTGGACTCACCAAACCACTTACAGTGTTTCAGGTACAAAATGACCGTTTCTCGCTGAGAAAATGCCAAAAAGCGGATTTCTGTAATAACATTGATTTACCTTCTGATTTTTTAAGGCAAGCTATTGAAAACGTCAGAAAATTGGAGAAAGGAGTCTATGTAGTTGATTTGAGGGACTCATTTCATTATTGGACTCACCAAACCACTTACAGTGTTTCAGGTACAAAATGACTGTTTCTCGCTGAGAAAATGCCAAAAAGCGGATTTCTGTCATAACATTGATTTACCTTCTGATTTTTTAAGGCAAGCTATTGAAAACGTCAGAAAATTGGAGAAAGGAGTCTATGTAGTTGATTTGAGAGACTCATTTCATTATTGGACTCACCAAACCACTTACAGTGTTTCAGGTTCAAAATGACTGTTTCTCGCTGAGAAACTGCCAAAAAGCGGATTTCTGTAATAACATTGTTTTACCTTCTGATTTTTTAAGGTAAGCTATTGAAAACGTCAGAAAATTGGAGAAAGGAGTCTATTTAGTTGATTTGACAGACTCATTTCATTATTGGACTCACCAAACCACTTACAGTGTTTCAGGTACAAAATGACTGTTTCTCGCTGAGAAAATGCCAAAAAGCGGATTTCTGTCATAACATTGATTTACCTTCTGATTTTTTAAGGCAAGCTATTGAAAACGTCAGAAAATTGGAGAAAGGAGTCTATGTAGTTGATTTGAGAGACTCATTTCATTATTGGACTCACCAAACCACTTACAGTGTTTCAGGTACAAAATGACTGTTTCTCGCTGAGAAACTGCCAAAAAGCGGATTTCTGTCATAACATTGATTTACCTTCTGATTTTTTAAGGCAAGCTATTGAAAACGTTAGAAAATTGGAGAAAGGAGTCTATGTAGTTGATTTGAGAGACTCATTTCATTATTGGACTCACCAAACCACTTACAGTGTTTCAGGTTCAAAATGTCTGTTTCTCGCTGAGAAACTGCCAAAAAGCGGATTTCTGTAATAACATTGTTTTACCTTCTGATTTTTTAAGGCAAGCTATTGAAAACGTCAGAAAATTGGAGAAAGGAGTCTATGTAGTTGATTTGAGGGACTCATTTCATTATTGGACTCACCAAACCACTTACAGTGTTTCAGGTACAAAATGACTGTTTCTCGCTGAGAAACTGCCAAAAAGCGGATTTCTGTAATAACATTGATTTACCTTCTGATTTTTTTAAGGCAAGCTATTGAAAACGTCAGAAAATTGGAGAAAGGAGTCTATGTAGTTGATTTGAGAGACTCATTTCATTATTGGACTCACCAAACCACTTACAGTGTTTCAGGTTCAAAATGACTGTTTCTCGCTGAGAAACTGCCAAAAAGCGGATTTCTGTAATAACATTGTTTTACCTTCTGATTTTTTAAGGCAAGCTATTGAAAACGTCAGAAAATTGGAGAAAGGAGTCTATGTAGTTGATTTGACAGACTCATTTCATTATTGGACTCACCAAACCACTTACAGTGTTTCAGGTACAAAATGACTGTTTCTTGCTGAGAAAATGCCAAAAAGCGGATTTCTGTCATAACATTGATTTACCTTCAGATTTTTTAAGGCAAGCTATTGAAAACGTCAGAAAATTGGAGAAAGGAGTCTATGTAGTTGATTTGAGAGACTCATTTCATTATTGGACTCACCAAACCACTTACAGTGTTTCAGGTACAAAATGACCGTTTCTCGCTGAGAAAATGCCAAAAAGCGGATTTCTGTAATAACATTGTTTTACCTTCTGATTTTTTAAGGCAAGCTATTGAAAACGTCAGAAAATTGGAGAAAGGAGTCTATGTAGTTGATTTGAGGGACTCATTTCATTATTGGACTCACCAAACCACTTACAGTGTTTCAGGTACAAAATGACTGTTTCTCGCTGAGAAAATGCCAAAAAGCGGATTTCTGTCATAACATTGATTTACCTTCTGATTTTTTAAGGCAAGCTATTGAAAACGTCAGAAAATTGGAGAAAGGAGTCTATGTAGTTGATTTGAGAGACTCATTTCATTATTGGACTCACCAAACCACTTACAGTGTTTCAGGTTCAAAATGACTGTTTCTCGCTGAGAAACTGCCAAAAAGCGGATTTCTGTAATAACATTGTTTTACCTTCTGATTTTTTAAGGTAAGCTATTGAAAACGTCAGAAAATTGGAGAAAGGAGTCTATGTAGTTGATTTGACAGACTCATTTCATTATTGGACTCACCAAACCACTTACAGTGTTTCAGGTACAAAATGACTGTTTCTCGCTGAGAAAATGCCAAAAAGCGGATTTCTGTCATAACATTGATTTACCTTCTGATTTTTTAAGGCAAGCTATTGAAAACGTCAGAAAATTGGAGAAAGGAGTCTATGTAGTTGATTTGAGAGACTCATTTCATTATTGGACACACCAAACCACTTACAGTGTTTCAGGTACAAAATGACTGTTTCTCGCTGAGAAACTGCCAAAAAGCGGATTTCTGTCATAACATTGATTTACCTTCTGATTTTTTAAGGCAAGCTATTGAAAACGTTAGAAAATTGGAGAAAGGAGTCTATGTAGTTGATTTGAGAGACTCATTTCATTATTGGACTCACCAAACCACTTACAGTGTTTCAGGTTCAAAATGTCTGTTTCTCGCTGAGAAACTGCCAAAAAGCGGATTTCTGTAATAACATTGTTTTACCTTCTGATTTTTTAAGGCAAGCTATTGAAAACGTCAGAAAATTGGAGAAAGGAGTCTATGTAGTTGATTTGAGGGACTCATTTCATTATTGGACTCACCAAACCACTTACAGTGTTTCAGGTACAAAATGACTGTTTCTCGCTGAGAAACTGCCAAAAAGCGGATTTCTGTAATAACATTGATTTACCTTCTGATTTTTTTAAGGCAAGCTATTGAAAACGTCAGAAAATTGGAGAAAGGAGTCTATGTAGTTGATTTGAGAGACTCATTTCATTATTGGACTCACCAAACCACTTACAGTGTTTCAGGTTCAAAATGACTGTTTCTCGCTGAGAAACTGCCAAAAAGCGGATTTCTGTAATAACATTGTTTTACCTTCTGATTTTTTAAGGCAAGCTATTGAAAACGTCAGAAAATTGGAGAAAGGAGTCTATGTAGTTGATTTGACAGACTCATTTCATTATTGGACTCACCAAACCACTTACAGTGTTTCAGGTACAAAATGACTGTTTCTCGCTGAGAAAATGCCAAAAAGCGGATTTCTGTCATAACATTGATTTACCTTCAGATTTTTTAAGGCAAGCTATTGAAAACGTCAGAAAATTGGAGAAAGGAGTCTATGTAGTTGATTTGAGAGACTCATTTCATTATTGGACTCACCAAACCACTTACAGTGTTTCAGGTACAAAATGACTGTTTCTCGCTGAGAAACTGCCAAAAAGCGGATTTCTGTCATAACATTGATTTACCTTCTGACTTTTTAAGGCAAGCTATTGAAAACGTTAGAAAATTGGAGAAAGGAGTCTATGTAGTTGATTTGAGAGACTCATTTCATTATTGGACTCACCAAACCACTTACAGTGTTTCAGGTTCAAAATGTCTGTTTCTCGCTGAGAAACTGCCAAAAAGCGGATTTCTGTAATAACATTGTTTTACCTTCTGATTTTTTAAGGCAAGCTATTGAAAACGTCAGAAAATTGGAGAAAGGAGTCTATGTAGTTGATTTGAGAGACTCATTTCATTATTGGACTCACCAAACCACTTACAGTGTTTCAGGTACAAAATGACTGTTTCTCGCTGAGAAACTGCCAAAAAGCGGATTTCTGTCATAACATTGATTTACCTTCTGATTTTTTAAGGCAAGCTATTGAAAACGTCAGAAAATTGGAGAAAGGAGTCTATGTAGTTGATTTGAGGGACTCATTTCATTATTGGACTCACCAAACCACTTACAGTGTTTCAGGTACAAAATGACTGTTTCTCGCTGAGAAAATGCCAAAAAGCGGATTTCTGTCATAACATTGATTTACCTTCTGATTTTTTAAGGCAAGCTATTGAAAACGTCAGAAAATTGGAGAAAGGAGTCTATGTAGTTGATTTGAGAGACTCATTTCATTATTGGACTCACCAAACCACTTACAGTGTTTCAGGTACAAAATGACTTTCTCCCTGAGAAAATGCCAAAAAGCGGATTTCTGTAATAACATTGTTTTACCTTCTGATTTTTTAAGGCAAGCTATTGAAAACGTCAGAAAATTGGAGAAAGGAGTCTATGTAGTTGATTTGAGAGACTCATTTCATTATTGGACTCACCAAACCACTTACAGTGTTTCAGGTACAAAATGACCGTTTCTCGCTGAGAAAATGCCAAAAAGCGGATTTCTGTAATAACATTGTTTTACCTTCTGATTTTTTAAGGCAAGCTATTGAAAACGTCAGAAAATTGGAGAAAGGAGTCTATGTAGTTGATTTGAGGGACTCATTTCATTATTGGACTCACCAAACCACTTACAGGGTTTCAGGTACAAAATGACTGTTTCTCGCTGAGAAAATGCCAAAAAGCGGATTTCTGTAATAACATTGACTTATCTTCTGATTTTTTAAGGCAAGCTATTGAAAACGTCAGAAAATTGGAGAAAGGAGTCTATGTAGTTGATTTGAGGGACTCATTTCATTATTGGACTCACCAAACCACTTACAGTGTTTCAGGTACAAAATGACTGTTTCTCGCTGAGAAAATGCCAAAAAGCGGATTTCTGTAATAACATTGTTTTACCTTCTGATTTTTTAAGGCAAGCTATTGAAAACGTTAGAAAATTGGAAAAAGGAGTCTATGTAGTTGATTTGAGAGACTCATTTCATTATTGGACTCACCAAACCACTTACAGTGTTTCAGGTACAAAATGACCGTTTCTCGCTGAGAAAATGCCAAAAAGCGGATTTCTGTAATAACATTGTCTTACCTTCTGATTTTTTAAGGCAAGCTATTGAAAACGTCAGAAAATTGGAGAAAGGAGTCTATGTAGTTGATTTGAGAGACTCATTTCATTATTGGACTCACCAAACCACTTACAGTGTTTCAGGTACAAAATGACCGTTTCTCGCTGAGAAAATGCCAAAAAGCGGATTTCTGTAATAACATTGATTTACCTTCTGATTTTTTAAGGCAAGCTATTGAAAACGTCAGAAAATTGGAGAAAGGAGTCTATGTAGTTGATTTGAGGGACTCATTTCATTATTGGACTCACCAAACCACTTACAGTGTTTCAGGTACAAAATGACTGTTTCTCGCTGAGAAAATGCCAAAAAGCGGATTTCTGTCATAACATTGATTTACCTTCTGATTTTTTAAGGCAAGCTATTGAAAACGTCAGAAAATTGGAGAAAGGAGTCTATGTAGTTGATTTGAGAGACTCATTTCATTATTGGACTCACCAAACCACTTACAGTGTTTCAGGTTCAAAATGACTGTTTCTCGCTGAGAAACTGCCAAAAAGCGGATTTCTGTAATAACATTGTTTTACCTTCTGATTTTTTAAGGTAAGCTATTGAAAACGTCAGAAAATTGGAGAAAGGAGTCTATTTAGTTGATTTGACAGACTCATTTCATTATTGGACTCACCAAACCACTTACAGTGTTTCAGGTACAAAATGACTGTTTCTCGCTGAGAAAATGCCAAAAAGCGGATTTCTGTCATAACATTGATTTACCTTCTGATTTTTTAAGGCAAGCTATTGAAAACGTCAGAAAATTGGAGAAAGGAGTCTATGTAGTTGATTTGAGAGACTCATTTCATTATTGGACTCACCAAACCACTTACAGTGTTTCAGGTACAAAATGACTGTTTCTCGCTGAGAAACTGCCAAAAAGCGGATTTCTGTCATAACATTGATTTACCTTCTGATTTTTTAAGGCAAGCTATTGAAAACGTTAGAAAATTGGAGAAAGGAGTCTATGTAGTTGATTTGAGAGACTCATTTCATTATTGGACTCACCAAACCACTTACAGTGTTTCAGGTACAAAATGACTTTCTCCCTGAGAAAATGCCAAAAAGCGGATTTCTGTAATAACATTGTTTTACCTTCTGATTTTTTAAGGCAAGCTATTGAAAACGTCAGAAAATTGGAGAAAGGAGTCTATGTAGTTGATTTGAGAGACTCATTTCATTATTGGACTCACCAAACCACTTACAGTGTTTCAGGTACAAAATGACCGTTTCTCGCTGAGAAAATGCCAAAAAGCGGATTTCTGTAATAACATTGTTTTACCTTCTGATTTTTTAAGGCAAGCTATTGAAAACGTCAGAAAATTGGAGAAAGGAGTCTATGTAGTTGATTTGAGGGACTCATTTCATTATTGGACTCACCAAACCACTTACAGGGTTTCAGGTACAAAATGACTGTTTCTCGCTGAGAAAATGCCAAAAAGCGGATTTCTGTAATAACATTGACTTATCTTCTGATTTTTTAAGGCAAGCTATTGAAAACGTCAGAAAATTGGAGAAAGGAGTCTATGTAGTTGATTTGAGGGACTCATTTCATTATTGGACTCACCAAACCACTTACAGTGTTTCAGGTACAAAATGACTGTTTCTCGCTGAGAAAATGCCAAAAAGCGGATTTCTGTAATAACATTGTTTTACCTTCTGATTTTTTAAGGCAAGCTATTGAAAACGTTAGAAAATTGGAAAAAGGAGTCTATGTAGTTGATTTGAGAGACTCATTTCATTATTGGACTCACCAAACCACTTACAGTGTTTCAGGTACAAAATGACCGTTTCTCGCTGAGAAAATGCCAAAAAGCGGATTTCTGTAATAACATTGTCTTACCTTCTGATTTTTTAAGGCAAGCTATTGAAAACGTCAGAAAATTGGAGAAAGGAGTCTTTGTAGTTGATTTGAGAGACTCATTTCATTATTGGACTCACCAAACCACTTACAGTGTTTCAGGTACAAAATGACCGTTTCTCGCTGAGAAAATGCCAAAAAGCGGATTTCTGTAATAACATTGTTTTACCTTCTGATTTTTTAAGGCAAGCTATTGAAAACGTCAGAAAATTGGAGAAAGGAGTCTATGTAGTTGATTTGAGGGACTCATTTCATTATTGGACTCACCAAACCACTTACAGTGTTTCAGGTACAAAATGACTGTTTCTCGCTGAGAAAATGCCAAAAAGCGGATTTCTGTCATAACATTGATTTACCTTCTGATTTTTTAAGGCAAGCTATTGAAAACGTCAGAAAATTGGAGAAAGGAGTCTATGTAGTTGATTTGAGAGACTCATTTCATTATTGGACTCACCAAACCACTTACAGTGTTTCAGGTTCAAAATGACTGTTTCTCGCTGAGAAACTGCCAAAAAGCGGATTTCTGTAATAACATTGTTTTACCTTCTGATTTTTTAAGGTAAGCTATTGAAAACGTCAGAAAATTGGAGAAAGGAGTCTATGTAGTTGATTTGACAGACTAATTTCATTATTGGACTCACCAAACCACTTACAGTGTTTCAGGTACAAAATGACTGTTTCTCGCTGAGAAAATGCCAAAAAGCGGATTTCTGTCATAACATTGATTTACCTTCTGATTTTTTAAGGCAAGCTATTGAAAACGTCAGAAAATTGGAGAAAGGAGTCTATGTAGTTGATTTGAGAGACTCATTTCATTATTGGACTCACCAAACCACTTACAGTGTTTCAGGTACAAAATGACTGTTTCTCGCTGAGAAACTGCCAAAAAGCGGATTTCTGTCATAACATTGATTTACCTTCTGATTTTTTAAGGCAAGCTATTGAAAACGTTAGAAAATTGGAGAAAGGAGTCTATGTAGTTGATTTGAGAGACTCATTTCATTATTGGACTCACCAAACCACTTACAGTGTTTCAGGTTCAAAATGTCTGTTTCTCGCTGAGAAACTGCCAAAAAGCGGATTTCTGTAATAACATTGTTTTACCTTCTAATTTTTTAAGGCAAGCTATTGAAAACGTCAGAAAATTGGAGAAAGGAGTCTATGTAGTTGATTTGAGGGACTCATTTCATTATTGGACTCACCAAACCACTTACAGTGTTTCAGGTACAAAATGACTGTTTCTCGCTGAGAAACTGCCAAAAAGCGGATTTCTGTAATAACATTGATTTACCTTCTGATTTTTTTAAGGCAAGCTATTGAAAACGTCAGAAAATTGGAGAAAGGAGTCTATGTAGTTGATTTGAGAGACTCATTTCATTATTGGACTCACCAAACCACTTACAGTGTTTCAGGTTCAAAATGACTGTTTCTCGCTGAGAAACTGCCAAAAAGCGGATTTCTGTAATAACATTGTTTTACCTTCTGATTTTTTAAGGCAAGCTATTGAAAATGTCAGAAAATTGGAGAAAGGAGTCTATGTAGTTGATTTGACAGACTCATTTCATTATTGGACTCACCAAACCACTTACAGTGTTTCAGGTACAAAATGACTGTTTCTCGCTGAGAAAATGCCAAAAAGCGGATTTCTGTCATAACATTGATTTACCTTCAGATTTTTTAAGGCAAGCTATTGAAAACGTCAGAAAATTGGAGAAAGGAGTCTATGTAGTTGATTTGAGAGACTCATTTCATTATTGGACTCACCAAACCACTTACAGTGTTTCAGGTACAAAATGACTGTTTCTCGCTGAGAAACTGCCAAAAAGCGGATTTCTGTCATAACATTGATTTACCTTCTGATTTTTTAAGGCAAGCTATTGAAAACGTTAGAAAATTGGAGAAAGGAGTCTATGTAGTTGATTTGAGAGACTCATTTCATTATTGGACTCACCAAACCACTTACAGTGTTTCAGGTTCAAAATGTTTGTTTCTCGCTGAGAAACTGCCAAAAAGCGGATTTCTGTAATAACATTGTTTTACCTTCTGATTTTTTAAGGCAAGCTATTGAAAACGTCAGAAAATTGGAGAAAGGAGTCTATGTAGTTGATTTGAGGGACTCATTTCATTATTGGACTCACCAAACCACTTACAGTGTTTCAGGTACAAAATGACCGTTTCTCGCTGAGAAAATGCCAAAAAGCGGATTTCTGTAATAACATTGTTTTACCTTCTGATTTTTTAAGGCAAGCTATTGAAAACGTCAGAAAATTGGAGAAAGGAGTCTATGTAGTTGATTTGAGGGACTCATTTCATTATTGGACTCACCAAACCACTTACAGTGTTTCAGGTACAAAATGACTGTTTCTCGCTGAGAAAATGCCAAAAAGCGGATTTCTGTCATAACATTGATTTACCTTCTGATTTTTTAAGGCAAGCTATTGAAAACGTCAGAAAATTGGAGAAAGGAGTCTATGTAGTTGATTTGAGAGACTCATTTCATTATTGGACTCACCAAACCACTTACAGTGTTTCAGGTTCAAAATGACTGTTTCTCGCTGAGAAACTGCCAAAAAGCGGATTTCTGTAATAACATTGTTTTACCTTCTGATTTTTTAAGGTAAGCTATTGAAAACGTCAGAAAATTGGAGAAAGGAGTCTATGTAGTTGATTTGACAGACTAATTTCATTATTGGACTCACCAAACCACTTACAGTGTTTCAGGTACAAAATGACTGTTTCTCGCTGAGAAAATGCCAAAAAGCGGATTTCTGTCATAACATTGATTTACCTTCTGATTTTTTAAGGCAAGCTATTGAAAACGTCAGAAAATTGGAGAAAGGAGTCTATGTAGTTGATTTGAGAGACTCATTTCATTATTGGACTCACCAAACCACTTACAGTGTTTCAGGTACAAAATGACTGTTTCTCGCTGAGAAACTGCCAAAAAGCGGATTTCTGTCATAACATTGATTTACCTTCTGATTTTTTAAGGCAAGCTATTGAAAACGTTAGAAAATTGGAGAAAGGAGTCTATGTAGTTGATTTGAGAGACTCATTTCATTATTGGACTCACCAAACCACTTACAGTGTTTCAGGTTCAAAATGTCTGTTTCTCGCTGAGAAACTGCCAAAAAGCGGATTTCTGTAATAACATTGTTTTACCTTCTAATTTTTTAAGGCAAGCTATTGAAAACGTCAGAAAATTGGAGAAAGGAGTCTATGTAGTTGATTTGAGGGACTCATTTCATTATTGGACTCACCAAACCACTTACAGTGTTTCAGGTACAAAATGACTGTTTCTCGCTGAGAAACTGCCAAAAAGCGGATTTCTGTAATAACATTGATTTACCTTCTGATTTTTTTAAGGCAAGCTATTGAAAACGTCAGAAAATTGGAGAAAGGAGTCTATGTAGTTGATTTGAGAGACTCATTTCATTATTGGACTCACCAAACCACTTACAGTGTTTCAGGTTCAAAATGACTGTTTCTCGCTGAGAAACTGCCAAAAAGCGGATTTCTGTAATAACATTGTTTTACCTTCTGATTTTTTAAGGCAAGCTATTGAAAATGTCAGAAAATTGGAGAAAGGAGTCTATGTAGTTGATTTGACAGACTCATTTCATTATTGGACTCACCAAACCACTTACAGTGTTTCAGGTACAAAATGACTGTTTCTCGCTGAGAAAATGCCAAAAAGCGGATTTCTGTCATAACATTGATTTACCTTCAGATTTTTTAAGGCAAGCTATTGAAAACGTCAGAAAATTGGAGAAAGGAGTCTATGTAGTTGATTTGAGAGACTCATTTCATTATTGGACTCACCAAACCACTTACAGTGTTTCAGGTACAAAATGACTGTTTCTCGCTGAGAAACTGCCAAAAAGCGGATTTCTGTCATAACATTGATTTACCTTCTGATTTTTTAAGGCAAGCTATTGAAAACGTTAGAAAATTGGAGAAAGGAGTCTATGTAGTTGATTTGAGAGACTCATTTCATTATTGGACTCACCAAACCACTTACAGTGTTTCAGGTTCAAAATGTTTGTTTCTCGCTGAGAAACTGCCAAAAAGCGGATTTCTGTAATAACATTGTTTTACCTTCTGATTTTTTAAGGCAAGCTATTGAAAACGTCAGAAAATTGGAGAAAGGAGTCTATGTAGTTGATTTGAGGGACTCATTTCATTATTGGACTCACCAAACCACTTACAGTGTTTCAGGTACAAAATGACTGTTTCTCGCTGAGAAACTGCCAAAAAGCGGATTTCTGTAATAACATTGTTTTTACCTTCTGATTTTTTAAGGCAAGCTATTGAAAACGTCAGAAAATTGGAGAAAGGAGTCTATGTAGTTGGGTTAGGGTTAGGGTTAGGATAGGGGGTAAAAGCCACCTTTGGGCCACTGGCCCAAATCGAAACCTGGCTGACGGTGTCGTTTTCGCGATTGGAGCAAAGGATCATGGGTAAAAAGTGTTTTTTTTAAATAACTTTTGATAGGAAGGTCCTATAGCTTCGAAACCTGGTCGCGTCAGACCTATTTCGTGGTCTAGCTTTCCAACGAGCTACGACTTTGGGAAGTGGGAGAAAATCTAAAAAAAAAAAAAAAAAAAAATACATATTTCATATCTCAGCTTCTGAAGGTCGTAGAGACTCGTCGTTGGTCTTTTCGGAGAGCTAGACCCATAAATATGTCCGACGGATTCGGGTTCCGAAGCTCTACGACGCTCCGTTCCGGAGATATTGGGCAAAACGTCCCCCCATAGGAAATGAATGGGAGCGAAAAGATGTAAAAAATACAGTGTTTTGTCCAAAAACGACCCTCCAGAAAATGTTTAGGAGCACGTTTCAGGTCATTTTGAGTTGTTTGCTTATCTTTCTGAGGGGTAAGGGTTAGGGTTAGGGTTAGATTTTTAAGGTTTCTCGATGATCCCCCCACCTCATCCATCGACTCGGTGGTTTTCAGGGACCAAAGGCAGTGCGTCAGGCCGGCGCACGTCGTCCGAAGTTCTCTTGACCGTACTATCCACCAAAATAAGTTTGATTAGTAGTAGAGACAACAGGTCAATTACAAATTTGGATGAGAGGGCTCAGGACCAGGAAGAGTTGCCTTATAGGGGCAGGTCTCTCCCCCGCCTTGACGGGCCGTTATCCTGCCCCCTCTCGCTCCCACGCAGTACGAGGGAAAGAAAGAAGGAGGAGGGTGGTGGTGGGTGGAGTCGTGAATGTCTTCCTAGATCCAGGTTGGGATGTGGTTGGGATCAGGGCTAGGGTGGGGATAAGGGTTAGGGTCAGGGGTTAGGGTTAGAGTTAAGGTTAGGGGTCAGGGGTTAGGGTTATGATTAGGGGTTAGGGTTAGGGGTTGGGGTTAGGGTAAGGGTTCGGGGTTAGGGGTTAAGGTTAGGGTTAGGGGTCAGGGGTTATGATTAGGGGTTAGGGTTAGGGGTTGGGGTTAGGGTAAGGGTAAGGGTTCTGGGTTAGGGTTAGGGGTTAGGGGTTAGGGTTAGGGTTAGGATAAGGCAAGAGTGCCACTTTGGAATCTTTGATTTGACCCCCTAAACAGTGGATCATTTGCTTGACACTTCGGCTACCCCCCCATTTTCATGTACCCTGATTCCAGGAATACTAATGAGGAAGGGGTGGGACGGGTTAGGGTTAGGGTTAGGGTTAGGGTTAGGGTTAGGTGAGGGGAACTGAACCGGCCCACCCGGAGGAGGGCCGGAAATGCACAGGCCTTCCGGCAAAATTTACCCACTAAACCCCTCCCTTTTATAGGAATTTTGTCCTTTCATCTTTCCCTACATTCTTGCAAATTGGATTAAACTTGTCTTTCTGTGTCCCTTAATTTTTTGGCTGAATATTCACGACGTTTCGGCAAAAGTGTGCCTTCTTCAGGTGTTTCCTGGCATCAGGGTATTTTTATCTTCCTGGAAAAAGTACCTCAGGTAATTTCCTGGCATCAGGGTATTTTTGACTTCCTGGTAAAAAATAATTTTGACATGGCACCCCCTTTAACTTTTCATACATTCACAAAATTACCCTGGTTAAGGTTAGAATTTTGGGTTGGGGTGGGGGGGTAGGGTTGGGGTCAGGTTGGGGTCAGGTTGGGGTCCGGTGGGAAACAGGCCGGAGGCACGGGCGGGTAAGGTGAGGGGAACTGAACCGGCCCACCCGGAGGAGGGCCGGAAATGCACAGGCCTTCCGGCCAAATTTACCCACTAAACCCCTCCCTTTTATAGGAATTTTGTCCTTTCATCTTTCCCTACATTCTTGCAAATTGGATTAAACTTGTCTTTCTGTGTCCCTTAATTTTTTGGCTGAATATTCAC
The DNA here is from genome assembly GCF_033807715.1 of Cololabis saira. Classification (NCBI taxonomy): domain Eukaryota; kingdom Metazoa; phylum Chordata; class Actinopteri; order Beloniformes; family Belonidae; genus Cololabis; species Cololabis saira. Next base: position 336,844 of record NW_026906206.1, read on the forward strand.
GACGTTTCGGCAAAAGTGTGCCTTCTTCAGGTGTTTCCTGGCATCAGGGTATTTTTATCTTCCTGGAAAAAGTACCTCAGGTAATTTCCTGGCATCAGGGTATTTTTGACTTCCTGGTAAAAAATAATTTTGACATGGCACCCCCTTTAACTTTTCATACATTCACAAAATTACCCTGGTTAAGGTTAGAATTTTGGGTTGGGGTGGGGGGGTAGGGTTGGGGTCAGGTTGGGGTCAGGTTGGGGTCCGGTGGGAAACAGGCCGGAGGCACGGGCGGGTAAGGTGAGGGGAACTGAACCGGCCCACCCGGAGGAGGGCCGGAAATGCACAGGCCTTCCGGCCAAATTTACCCACTAAACCCCTCCCTTTTATAGGAATTTTGTCCTTTCATCTTTCCCTACATTCTTGCAAATTGGATTAAACTTGTCTTTCTGTGTCCCTTAATTTTTTGGCTGAATATTCACGACGTTTCGGCAAAAGTGTGCCTTCTTCAGGTGTTTCCTGGCATCAGGGTATTTTTATCTTCCTGGAAAAAGTACCTCAGGTAATTTCCTGGCATCAGGGTATTTTTGACTTCCTGGTAAAAAATAATTTTGACATGGCACCCCCTTTAACTTTTCATACATTCACAAAATTACCCTGGTTAAGGTTAGAATTTTGGGTTGGGGTGGGGGGGTAGGGTTGGGGTCAGGTTGGGGTCAGGTTGGGGTCCGGTGGGAAACAGGCCGGAGGCACGGGCGGGTAAGGTGAGGGGAACTGAACCGGCCCACCCGGAGGAGGGCCGGAAATGCACAGGCCTTCCGGCCAAATTTACCCACTAAACCCCTCCCTTTTATAGGAATTTTGTCCTTTCATCTTTCCCTACATTCTTGCAAATTGGATTAAACTTGTCTTTCTGTGTCCCTTAATTTTTTGGCTGAATATTCACGACGTTTCGGCAAAAGTGTGCCTTCTTCAGGTGTTTCCTGGCATCAGGGTATTTTTATCTTCCTGGAAAAAGTACCTCAGGTAATTTCCTGGCATCAGGGTATTTTTGACTTCCTGGTAAAAAATAATTTTGACATGGCACCCCCTTTAACTTTTCATACATTCACAAAATTACCCTGGTTAAGGTTAGAATTTTGGGTTGGGGTGGGGGGGTAGGGTTGGGGTCAGGTTGGGGTCAGGTTGGGGTCCGGTGGGAAACAGGCCGGAGGCACGGGCGGGTAAGGTGAGGGGAACTGAACCGGCCCACCCGGAGGAGGGCCGGAAATGCACAGGCCTTCCGGCCAAATTTACCCACTAAACCCCTCCCTTTTATAGGAATTTTGTCCTTTCATCTTTCCCTACATTCTTGCAAATTGGATTAAACTTGTCTTTCTGTGTCCCTTAATTTTTTGGCTGAATATTCACGACGTTTCGGCAAAAGTGTGCCTTCTTCAGGTGTTTCCTGGCATCAGGGTATTTTTATCTTCCTGGAAAAAGTACCTCAGGTAATTTCCTGGCATCAGGGTATTTTTGACTTCCTGGTAAAAAATAATTTTGACATGGCACCCCCTTTAACTTTTCATACATTCACAAAATTACCCTGGTTAAGGTTAGAATTTTGGGTTGGGGTGGGGGGGTAGGGTTGGGGTCAGGTTGGGGTCAGGTTGGGGTCCGGTGGGAAACAGGCCGGAGGCACGGGCGGGTAAGGTGAGGGGAACTGAACCGGCCCACCCGGAGGAGGGCCGGAAATGCACAGGCCTTCCGGCCAAATTTACCCACTAAACCCCTCCCTTTTATAGGAATTTTGTCCTTTCATCTTTCCCTACATTCTTGCAAATTGGATTAAACTTGTCTTTCTGTGTCCCTTAATTTTTTGGCTGAATATTCACGACGTTTCGGCAAAAGTGTGCCTTCTTCAGGTGTTTCCTGGCATCAGGGTATTTTTATCTTCCTGGAAAAAGTACCTCAGGTAATTTCCTGGCATCAGGGTATTTTTGACTTCCTGGTAAAAAATAATTTTGACATGGCACCCCCTTTAACTTTTCATACATTCACAAAATTACCCTGGTTAAGGTTAGAATTTTGGGTTGGGGTGGGGGGGTAGGGTTGGGGTCAGGTTGGGGTCAGGTTGGGGTCCGGTGGGAAACAGGCCGGAGGCACGGGCGGGTAAGGTGAGGGGAACTGAACCGGCCCACCCGGAGGAGGGCCGGAAATGCACAGGCCTTCCGGCCAAATTTACCCACTAAACCCCTCCCTTTTATAGGAATTTTGTCCTTTCATCTTTCCCTACATTCTTGCAAATTGGATTAAACTTGTCTTTCTGTGTCCCTTAATTTTTTGGCTGAATATTCACGACGTTTCGGCAAAAGTGTGCCTTCTTCAGGTGTTTCCTGGCATCAGGGTATTTTTATCTTCCTGGAAAAAGTACCTCAGGTAATTTCCTGGCATCAGGGTATTTTTGACTTCCTGGTAAAAAATAATTTTGACATGGCACCCCCTTTAACTTTTCATACATTCACAAAATTACCCTGGTTAAGGTTAGAATTTTGGGTTGGGGTGGGGGGGTAGGGTTGGGATCAGGTTGGGGTCAGGTTGGGGTCCGGTGGGAAACAGGCCGGAGGCACGGGCGGGTAAGGTGAGGGGAACTGAACCGGCCCACCCGGAGGAGGGCCGGAAATGCACAGGCCTTCCGGCCAAATTTACCCACTAAACCCCTCCCTTTTATAGGAATTTTGTCCTTTCATCTTTCCCTACATTCTTGCAAATTGGATTAAACTTGTCTTTCTGTGTCCCTTAATTTTTTGGCTGAATATTCACGACGTTTCGGCAAAAGTGTGCCTTCTTCAGGTGTTTCCTGGCATCAGGGTATTTTTATCTTCCTGGAAAAAGTACCTCAGGTAATTTCCTGGCATCAGGGTATTTTTGACTTCCTGGTAAAAAATAATTTTGACATGGCACCCCCTTTAACTTTTCATACATTCACAAAATTACCCTGGTTAAGGTTAGAATTTTGGGTTGGGGTGGGGGGGTAGGGTTAGGGTTAGGATAGGGGGTAATAGCCACTTTTGAGCCGGCTCAAAGTTAGCTTAGCCTAGCTTAGCAAGCTAAAACTTGCTAACCAAGCTATAACTTAGCTTAGCATGTATATATAGGGCTCCTAGGTGATAGCTACTTCGCAAACGGTGTCGTTTTCGCGATTGGAGCAAAGGATCATGGGTAAAAAGTGTTTTTTTTTAATAACTTTTGATAGGAAGGTCGTAGAGCTTCGGGACCTGCTCGCGTCAGACATAATTAGGGGTCTAGCTTTCCAACGAGCCCACCCTCGACCTTCTACGACTTTGGGAAGTGGGAGAAAAGGGTTAGGGTTAGGGTTAGGGTTAGGGTTAGGGTTAGGATAGGGGCTGAGTGCCACTTTGGAATCTTTGATTTGACCCCCTAAACAGTGGATCATTTGCTTGACACTTCGGCTACCCCCCCATTTTCATGTACCCTGATTCCAGTAATACTAATGAGGAAGGGGTGGGACCTTGTCTTCTCGTCCAATCAGCGAAAAGCAAGTTCAAAGGTCTGTAACTTTTGCTAGGAGTGGATCATTTGCTCATGGATGGTACCATTGGAAAGCTCGTGGTCGTATTATGTTCGACGGAAGCAGTTTCCAAGTCTCTACGACCTTCCGTTCGGAAGTTATGACCGGAAATGTGTATCGCATTGAAAATGAATGGAGCGAAAATTTCCTGAAATTTGACTAAGTGTTTTGGTGAAAAAAGTTCCCCCAGAAAGTGTTTAGGAGCACGTTTTAGGCCATTTTGAGTCGATATGTACCTATAAACAAATTTTTTTTTGGGAAAAATAATTGTGAAATTTGACGGAAATTTCCTGAAATTTGACTAAGTGTTTTGGTGAAAAAGGTTCACCCAGAAAGTGTTTAGGAGCACGTTTTAGGCCATTTTGAGTCGATATGTACCTATAAACAAATTTTTTTTGGGGAAAAATAATTGTGAAATTTGACGAAAATTTCCTGAAATTTGACTAAGTGTTTTGGTGAAAAAGGTTCACCCAGAAAGTAGTTAGGAGCACGTTAGGGTTAGTTGTTTGATGCTATCTCGATGAACCCCCTACCCTGGTCCGACGACTGGGCAGTTTACAGGGTTCAAAGGCAATGCACTGGCCGGCGCACGTCGTCCGCATCTCTCCGTTCCATTTCCGCACCATCCCTTAGTAAAACAAAGTTCATAACAAAATGGAGACACCCTCAGAGTACTGGAAAAATTGTTTTGTAAAAATATGGGAACTCCCCTTTAAGTTCTGGAGAAAAAAGGTGTGTTCCTGTGTGTTTGTAAAATTGTGGGGACCTCCCTTAGAGTTCTGGAAATAATATGTCTTTGTAAAAACGTGGGAACCTCCTTTAGAGTTCTGGAAATAATATGTCTTTGTAAAAACGTGGGAACCTCCCTTAGATCCCTGGAAATCATATCTGTTTGTAAAAATGTGGGAACCACCCTTAGATCTCTGGAAATCATATCTGTTTGTAAAAATGTGGGAATTACCCTTAGATTTCTGGAGATATGTGTTTGTACAAAAATGGGAACCACCCTTAGATCTCTGGAAATAATATGTGTTTGTAAAAAAGTGGGAACCACCCTTAGATTTCTGGAAAAAATATATATATATACAAAAATATATAATAAAATGTTTGTAAAAATTTGGGAGCCTCCCTCAGAGTTCTGGAAAAAAATTGTAAAAAAATGTAAAAAAAGTGGAGAAGGTTTGAGAAGGGACAGGGTCAGGGAGAGGTGTCTGGACGGACAGCGCTTTCCCCCGCCGGACCGGGCTGTTACCCTGTCCCTCTCACTCCCACGCAGTGCGAGGGAAGGAAAGAGAAGGATGGAGTCCTGTACCATCATTATAGTTCTGGAAAAAAATGTAAAAAAATGTAAAAAATGTGGAGAAGGTTTGAGAAGGGACAGGGCCAGGGAGAGGTGTCTGGACGGACAGCGCTTTCCCCCGCCGGACCGGGCTGTTACCCTGTCCCTCTCACTCCCACGCAGTGCGAGGGAAGGAAAGAGAAGGATGGAGTCCTGTATCACCATTGTAGTTCTGAAAAAACATTTTTTGTAAAAAAAATTGTGAAAAAATGTGGAGGTTTGAGAAGGGACAGGGCCAGGGAGAGGTGTCTGGACGGACAGCGCTTTCCCCCGCCGGACCGGGCTGTTACCCTGTCCCTCTCACTCCCACGCAGTGCGAGGGAAGGAAAGAGAAGGATGGAGTCCTGAATTTCCTGGTGCGATCCAAGTCAGGGTGAGGTTGGGGTTAAGGTCAGGGTGGGTTTGGGTTAGGGTTAGGGTTTTGGTGGGGGGAAGGGTTAAGGTTAGGATTTGGGAAAGGGTTAGGGTTAGTTTTATGGTGGGGGGAAGGGTTAAGGTTAGGATTTGGGAAAGGGTTAAGGTTAGGATTTGGGAAAGGGTTAGGGTTAGGTTGGGGAAGGGTTAAGGTTAGGATTTGGGAAAGGGTTAGGGTTAGGTTGGGGAAGGGTTAGTTATGGTGGGGGGAAGGGTTAAGGTTAGGGTTAGGGTTAGGGTTAGGGTTAGGGTTAGGGTTAGGGTTAGGGTTAGGGTTAGGGTAGGGCAAGAGTGCCACTTTGGAATCTTTGATTTGACCCCCTAAACAGTGGATCGTTTGCTCTACACTTCGGCTACCCCCCCATTTTCGGGTACCCTGATTCCAGTAATACTAATGAGGAAGGGGTGGGACCTTGTCTTCTCGTCCAATCAGCGAAAAGCAAGTTCAAAGGTCTGTAACTTTTGCTAGGAGTGGATCATTTGCTCATGGATGGTACCGTTGGAAAGCTCGTGGTCGTATTATGTTCGACGGAAGCAGTTTCCAAGTCTCTACGACCTTCCGTTCGGAAGTTATGACCGGAAATGTGTATCGCATTGAAAATGAATGGAGCGAAAATTTCCTGAAATTTGACTAAGTGTTTTGGTGAAAAAAGTTCCCCTAGAAAGTGTTTAGGAGCACGTTTTAGGCCATTTGGAGTCGATATGTACCTATAAACAATTTTTTTTTTTGGGAAAAAAAATTGTGAAATTTGACGAAAATTTCCTGAAATTTGACTAAGTGTTTTGGTGAAAAAGGGTTAGGGTTAGGGTTAGGGTTAGGGTTAGGGTTAGATTAAGGGGGTAAAATGAGGTAAGGTCCCTGGGACCTTTCGCGAATAACTTTTTATAGGAAGGTCTTAGAGCTTCGAAACCTTCACCAGACCTAATTTGGCGGTCTAGCTTTCCGACGAGCCCAGCCTTGACCTTCTACGACCTTGGGAAGTGGGAGAAAATCTAAAAAAAAAGTTTAAATCTTTCATATCTCAGCCTCTGAAGGTCGTAGAGACTCGGGGTTGGTCTTGTTGGAGAGCTAGACCCCGAAATATGTCCGACGGATTCGGGTTTCGAAGCTCTACGACGTTCCGTTCCGGAGATATAGGTCAAAACGTCCCCCCATAGGAAACGAATGGGCGCGAAAAGGGTTAGGGTTAGGGTTAGGGTTAGGGTTAGGGGTTAGGGTTAGGGTTAGGGTTAGGGTAAGGCAAGAGTGCCACTTTGGAATCTTTGATTTGACCCCCTAAACAGTGGATCATTTGCTTGAAACTTCGGCTACCCCCCCATTTTCGGGTACCCTGATTCCAGTAATACTAATGAGGAAGGGGTGGGACCTTGTCTTCTCGTCCAATCAGCGAAAAGCAAGTTCAAAGGTCTGTAACTTTTGCTAGGAGTGGATCATTTGCTCATGGATGGTACCGTTGGAAAGCTCGTGGTCGTATTATGTTCGACGGAAGCAGTTTCCAAGTCTCTACGACCTTCCGTTCGGAAGTTATGACCGGAAATGTGTATCGCATTAGGGTTAGGGTTAGGGTTAGGGTTAGGGTTAGGGTTAGGGTTTAGGGTTTGTGTTCAACGGCTCCCTGCGGGAAACCAATACGCTACTGCCTCCTAACGCTCGTAGGCGTTACCAGAGTTCGCAGAAGGTAGTGTTGCACTCTCACATCGTACATCCAGTTGAGATCCGTATGCACTAAAGTACTTTTGTCAGTAGCGTATGGTGCGGGACCTCTGAATAGTTTCAGAGTTTTGATGTGAGATGTGCTGTATGGTGTATCAAGGTCACTGGGTATACCTTATGTGTGCAGTCGGATTGCGGAGGATCCGGTGTCTTCGTAGTGGCTAGTGGGTGCATTGTGAGAGGACAGTTGTGAGTTTTGGAAGGGGAGAGGAAGGGGGGTTGGGTTGATAGTTCAGAGAGGAGAGGTGAGGGGGGTATTTTAGAGCGGTTTTTTGGATTTGGGGTTCGGGTTAGCATTTGTTTGTGTAGTTTTAAGATTAGGGTTAAGGTTAGGGTTTAGTTTAAGTTTAGGGTTTGGTTTTAAGGTTGAGGTTGGAATTAGGATTTGGGTTAGGGTTAAGGTTAGAATTTTGGGTTAGGTTCAGGTTTAGGGTTAGGGTTAGGGTTAGGGTTAGGGTTAGGGTTAGGGTTAGGGTTAGGGTTAGGATAGGGCAAGAGTGCCACTTTGGAATCTTTGATTTGACCCCCTAAACAGTGGATCGTTTGCTCTACACTTCGGCTACCCCCCCATTTTCGGGTACCCTGATTCCAGTAATACTAATGAGGAAGGGGTGGGACCTTGTCTTCTCGTCCAATCAGCGAAAAGCAAGTTCAAAGGTCTGTAACTTTTGCTAGGAGTGGATCATTTGCTCATGGATGGTACCGTTGGAAAGCTCGTGGTCGTATTATGTTCGACGGAAGCAGTTTCCAAGTCTCTACGACCTTCCGTTCGGAAGTTATGACCGGAAATGTGTATCGCATTGAAAATGAATGGAGCGAAAATTTCCTGAAATTTGACTGTGTTTTGGTGAAAAACGTACCCCCAGAAAGTTGTTAGGAGCACGTTTCAGGCCATTTGGAGTCGATAGGTACCTATTTTAAACATATTTTCTTTTTGAAAAATACTTGTAAATTTTCCAAGATTTTCACTAATTCAACTGTTTGCGTTCAGGCAAGTCCCCAGGAGATGGTTAGGGTTAGGGTTAGGGTTAGGGTTAGATTTTTCAGGTTTCTCGATGATCCCCCCACCTCGTCCGTCGACTCGGTGGTTTACAGGGACCAAAGGCAATGCACAGGCCGGCGCACGTCGTCATAGCTCTCTTGACCGTACTATCCACTGAAAGTTAGATTAATAGTGGAGACAACAGGTCAGGGTTAGGGTTAGGGTTAGGGTTAGGGTTAGTAGGGTTAGGGTTAGTAGGGTTAGGGTTAGGGTTAGGGGTTAGGGGTTAGGGGTTAGGGTTAGGGTTAGGGTTAGATTAAGGGGGTAAAATGAGGTATGGGCTATAGCCCATTCGCTAATAACTTTTGATAGGAAGGTCCTAGAGCTTCAGAACCTGGTCGCGTCAGACCTAATTCGGGGTCTAGAAGTCCAACGAGCCCACCCCCGACCCTCTACGACTTTGGGAAGTGGGAGAAAATCGAAAAAGAAAGTTTAAATCTTTCATATCTCAGGGTTAGGGTTAGGGTTAGGGTTAGGGTTAGGGTTAGATTAAGGGGGTAAAATGAGGTATGGGCTATAGCCCATTCGCTAATAACTTTTGATAGGAAGGTCCTAGAGCTTCAGAACCTGGTCGCGTCAGACCTAATTCGGGGTCTAGAAGTCCAACGAGCCCACCCCCGACCCTCTACGACTTTGGGAAGTGGGAGAAAATCGAAAAAGAAAGTTTAAATCTTTCATATCTCAGGGTTAGGGTTAGGGTTAGGGTTAGGGTTAGGGTTAGGTTAGGGTTAGAGTTAGGGTTAGGGTTAGGGTTAGGATAGGGCAAGAGTGCCACTTTGGAATCTTTGATTTAGGGTTAGGGTTAGGGTTAGGGTTAGGGTTAGGATAAGGCAAGAGTGCCACTTTGGAATCTTTGATTTGACCCCCTAAACAGTGGATCATTTGCTCTACACTTCGGCTACCCCCCCATTTTCGGGTACCCTGATTCCAGTAATACTAATGAGGAAGGGGTGGGACCTTGTCTTCTCGTCCAATCAGCGAAAAGCAAGTTCAAAGGTCTGTAACTTTTGCTAGGAGTGGATCATTTGCTCATGGATGGTACCGTTGGAAAGCTCGTGGTCGTATTATGTTCGACGGAAGCAGTTTCCAAGTCTCTACGACCTTCCGTTCGGAAGTTATGACCGGAAATGTGTATCGCATTGAAAATGAATGGAGCGAAAATTTCCTGAAATTTGACTAAGTGTTTTGGTGAAAAACGTACCCCCAGAAAGTTGTTAGGAGCACGTTTCAGGCCATTTGGAGTCGATAGGTACCTATTTTAAACATATTTTCTTTTTGAAAAATACTTGTAAATTTTCCAAGATTTTCACTAATTCAACTGTTTGCGTTCAGGCAAGTCCCCAGGAGATGGTTAGGGTTAGGGTTAGGGTTAGGGTTAGATTTTTCAGGTTTCTCGATGATCCCCCCACCTCGTCCGTCGACTCGGTGGTTTACAGGGACCAAAGGCAATGCACAGGCCGGCGCACGTCGTCATAGCTCTCTTGACCGTACTATCCACTGAAAGTTAGATTAATAGTGGAGACAACAGGTCAGGGTTAGGGTTAGGGTTAGGGTTAGGGTTAGTAGGGTTAGGGTTAGTAGGGTTAGGGTTAGGGTTAGGGGTTAGGGGTTAGGGGTTAGGGTTAGGGTTAGGGTTAGGGTTAGATTAAGGGGGTAAAATGAGGTATGGGCTATAGCCCATTCGCTAATAACTTTTGATAGGAAGGTCCTAGAGCTTCAGAACCTGGTCGCGTCAGACCTAATTCGGGGTCTAGAAGTCCAACGAGCCCACCCCCGACCCTCTACGACTTTGGGAAGTGGGAGAAAATCGAAAAAGAAAGTTTAAATCTTTCATATCTCAGGGTTAGGGTTAGGGTTAGGGTTAGGGTTAGGGTTAGATTAAGGGGGTAAAATGAGGTATGGGCTAGGGTTAGGGTTAGATTTTTCAGGTTTCTCGATGATCCCCCCACCTCGTCCGTCGACTCGGTGGTTTACAGGGACCAAAGGTAATGCGACAGGCCAGCGCACGTCGTCCATTTGACTCTCTTGACCGTACTATCCACTAAAAGTTTGATTAGTAGTAGAGAGACAACAGGTCAATTACAAGTTTAGGTTTGCTTAGTAGTAGAGGAGAGACAACAGGTCAATTACAGATTTGGGTGAGAGGGGTCAGGACCAGGAAGAGTTGCCTTATAGGGGCAGGTCTCTTCCCCGCCTTGACGGGCCGTTATCCTGCCCCTCTCACACTCCCACGCAGAGCGAGGGAGTAAAAGAAGGAGGAGGTGATGGGTGGAGTCATGAATGTCCTCGTAGATCCAGGCTGGGATGGGATCAGGTCCAGGGTGGGGATGAGGGAGCTCCACCTCTGGTTGAGAGAGTTCCACATTTGGTTGAGAGGGGTCAGGACCAGGGAGAGTTGCCTTATAGGGGCAGGTCTCTCCCCCGCCTTGACGGGCCGTTATCCTGCCCCCTCTCGCTCCCACGCAGTACGAGGGAAAGAAAGAAGGAGGAGGGTGGTGGGTGGAGTCGTAAATGTCTTCGTAGATCCAGGCTGGGATGTGGTTGGGATAAGGGTTAGGGTCAGGGGTTAGGGTTAGAGTTAAGGGTTAAGGTTAGGGGTCAGGGGTTAGGTTTATGATTAAGGGTTAGGGTTAGGGTTTGGGGTTAGGGCAAGGGTTTGGGGTTAAGGTTAGGGTTAGAGGTCAAGGGTTAGGGTTAGGGGTTGGGGTTAGGGGTTAAGGTTAGGGGTCAGGGGTTAGGGTAATGACTAGGGTTTAGGGTTAAGGTTAGGGTTGGGGTTAGGGTTATGGTTAGTTGTTGAGGCTCCCTCGAAGAATCCCCTCCTTCATCCGACGACTGGGCAGCTCCACGGCTCTTCTGATCCATTTCTTCACCATCCATTTCAAAAACAAAGTTCATACAGAAGTGGAAATTCTGGAAAAAATCCTTGTAAAAATGTGAGAATGTCCCTTTAAGTTCTGGAGAAAAAAGTTTCATGTGTGTTTGTAAAATCGTGTGAACCTCCCTCCAGGTTCTGGACATAATATGTGTTTGTAGAAATATGGGAACCTCACTTAGAGTTCTGGAAACAATGTGTTTGCAAAGATGTGGAGACTTATAATATGTGTTTGTAAAAATTGTGGGAACATCCTTTAGAGTTATGGAAATAATGTGTATATGTGTTTGTAAAAAAGTGGGAAGCACCATTAGGTTTCTGGAAAGAAAACTTTATTTTTTTATTTTTTCTAAAAATTCAAAAAATTCAAAAAATCCAAAAAATAAAAAATAAAAAAATATATAAAAAAATTATATATAAAAAAATAATAATAAAAGAATTCTTTGTTTGTGAAGCTGTATGAATCTTCCTTGGAGTTCTGGAAAAAATGGCAGCATTTCCTTGTATTTTAAGCATTTCATTGTTGGAAAGTTTTTTTTTTTTTTTTTTTTTTTTTTTTTTTTTTTTTTTTTTTTTTTTTTTTTTTTTTTTTTTTTGTTGTTTAAGTATTGTAACTCTCCACTAAGATAGGGTGGAGAGTTTGTTGTTGTAGAGGTTAGTTTCTTTAATTGTCTAACAATCTTATTTTAAATTCTATTTTATGTCTATTTTATGTCTATTTTAAGTCTATTTATAGGACACATCATCAGTAGTGAACCCCGGGATCACGGGGTGTTTCGGCCATTACCACTAGACACCCTCACCACAGGGTGGGCCCCGCCGGGATGATCAGTTCCCAGGGTGTGTCCATTTTAGTATAAAGATAAGTTAAAATCTAATTTTATGAGTTAATATTACAGAGTTAAAGTTATTATAATTACGGTAGGAAGGCTATGTTTTTTTATATATTATAAAACTTATTATATAATTATTATTATATTTATTATTATTATGAGTTTAATTATTATAATTATTATAATTATTATTATTATTATTATTATTATTATTTATTTAAATAATATTATTATTATTATTATTTTTATAAAACAAGGTGAATTTTTCATGAAAAAGGCATACTTACCATTGAATTCCAGCACAGGAGGGTCTGTGACATCACAAGGCAGCCCCCACCTTTTTTTTGGAGCAGGGTGATGAAGAGGAAGGATGAAGAATGGTCCTCTTCACCCATGGCAAAGTAATTCTGTGTCTCATAAACCGTATGACTACAGAATTTGTGAAAACTCGTTTTTTAGACTGGGCTGTGAGTGGAGGTCATATTTCTTACAGTCCTACTCCGTTATGGTTTCAAAAAAAATGTTCTAAAAGCCCTATAATTAGTAAGATCTCATTTAGAGCTGTCCGAAAATACCCCATATGTCCATATTTTTATTTGTAATTACAGAGCTATTAAGATAATTAGGTCCCCCGTAGGTTTACCCAGAATTCAACTGGGTTTTCTAATCGTCTAATATGGTTAGGGTTAGGGTTAGGGTTAGGGTTAGGGTTAGGGTTAGGGTTAGGGTTAGGGTTAGGGTTAGGGTTAGGGTTAGGGTTAGGGTTAGGGTTAGGGTTAGGGTTAGGGTTAGGGTTAGGGTTAGGGTTAGGGTTAGGGTTAGGGTTAGGGTTAGGGTTAGGGTTAGGGTTAGGTTAGGTTAGGGTTAGGGTTAGGGTTAGGGTTAGGGTTAGGGTTAGGGTTAGGGTTAGGGTTAGGGTTAGGGTTAGGGTTAGGGTTAGGGTTAGGGTTAGGGTTAGGGTTAGGGTTAGGGTTAGGGTTAGGGTTAGGGTTAGGGTTAGGGTTAGGGTTAGGGTTAGGGTTAGGGTTAGGGTTAGGGTTAGGGTTAGGGTTAGGGTTAGGGTTAGGGTTAGGGTTAGGGTTAGGGTTAGGGTTAGGGTTAGGGTTAGGGTTAGGGTTAGGGTTAGGGTTAGGGTTAGGATAGGGCAAGAGTGCCACTTTGGAATCTTTGATTTGACCCCCTAAACAGTGGATCGTTTGCTCTACACTTCGGCTACCCCCCCATTTTCGGGTACCCTGATTCCAGTAATACTAATGAGGAAGGGGTGGGACCTTGTCTTCTCGTCCAATCAGCGAAAAGCAAGTTCAAAGGTCTGTAACTTTTGCTAGGAGTGGATCATTTGCTCATGGATGGTACCGTTGGAAAGCTCGTGGTCGTATTATGTTCGACGGAAGCAGTTTCCAAGTCTCTACGACCTTCCGTTCGGAAGTTATGACCGGAAATGTGTATCGCATTGAAAATGAATGGAGCGAAAATTTCCTGAAATTTGACTGTGTTTTGGTGAAAAACGTACCCCCAGAAAGTTGTTAGGAGCACGTTTCAGGCCATTTGGAGTCGATAGGTACCTATTTTAAACATATTTTCTTTTTGAAAAATACTTGTAAATTTTCCAAGATTTTCACTAATTCAACTGTTTGCGTTCAGGCAAGTCCCCAGGAGATGGTTAGGGTTAGGGTTAGGGTTAGGGTTAGATTTTTCAGGTTTCTCGATGATCCCCCCACCTCGTCCGTCGACTCGGTGGTTTACAGGGACCAAAGGCAATGCACAGGCCGGCGCACGTCGTCATAGCTCTCTTGACCGTACTATCCACTGAAAGTTAGATTAATAGTGGAGACAACAGGTCAGGGTTAGGGTTAGGGTTAGGGTTAGGGTTAGTAGGGTTAGGGTTAGTAGGGTTAGGGTTAGGGTTAGGGGTTAGGGGTTAGGGGTTAGGGTTAGGGTTAGGGTTAGATTAAGGGGGTAAAATGAGGTATGGGCTATAGCCCATTCGCTAATAACTTTTGATAGGAAGGTCCTAGAGCTTCAGAACCTGGTCGCGTCAGACCTAATTCGGGGTCTAGAAGTCCAACGAGCCCACCCCCGACCCTCTACGACTTTGGGAAGTGGGAGAAAATCGAAAAAGAAAGTTTAAATCTTTCATATCTCAGGGTTAGGGTTAGGGTTAGGGTTAGGGTTAGGGTTAGATTAAGGGGGTAAAATGAGGTATGGGCTATAGCCCATTCGCTAATAACTTTTGATAGGAAGGTCCTAGAGCTTCAGAACCTGGTCGCGTCAGACCTAATTCGGGGTCTAGAAGTCCAACGAGCCCACCCCCGACCCTCTACGACTTTGGGAAGTGGGAGAAAATCGAAAAAGAAAGTTTAAATCTTTCATATCTCAGGGTTAGGGTTAGGGTTAGGGTTAGGGTTAGGGTTAGGTTAGGGTTAGAGTTAGGGTTAGGGTTAGGGTTAGGATAGGGCAAGAGTGCCACTTTGGAATCTTTGATTTAGGGTTAGGGTTAGGGTTAGGGTTAGGGTTAGGATAAGGCAAGAGTGCCACTTTGGAATCTTTGATTTGACCCCCTAAACAGTGGATCATTTGCTCTACACTTCGGCTACCCCCCCATTTTCGGGTACCCTGATTCCAGTAATACTAATGAGGAAGGGGTGGGACCTTGTCTTCTCGTCCAATCAGCGAAAAGCAAGTTCAAAGGTCTGTAACTTTTGCTAGGAGTGGATCATTTGCTCATGGATGGTACCGTTGGAAAGCTCGTGGTCGTATTATGTTCGACGGAAGCAGTTTCCAAGTCTCTACGACCTTCCGTTCGGAAGTTATGACCGGAAATGTGTATCGCATTGAAAATGAATGGAGCGAAAATTTCCTGAAATTTGACTAAGTGTTTTGGTGAAAAACGTACCCCCAGAAAGTTGTTAGGAGCACGTTTCAGGCCATTTGGAGTCGATAGGTACCTATTTTAAACATATTTTCTTTTTGAAAAATACTTGTAAATTTTCCAAGATTTTCACTAATTCAACTGTTTGCGTTCAGGCAAGTCCCCAGGAGATGGTTAGGGTTAGGGTTAGGGTTAGGGTTAGATTTTTCAGGTTTCTCGATGATCCCCCCACCTCGTCCGTCGACTCGGTGGTTTACAGGGACCAAAGGCAATGCACAGGCCGGCGCACGTCGTCATAGCTCTCTTGACCGTACTATCCACTGAAAGTTAGATTAATAGTGGAGACAACAGGTCAGGGTTAGGGTTAGGGTTAGGGTTAGGGTTAGTAGGGTTAGGGTTAGTAGGGTTAGGGTTAGGGTTAGGGGTTAGGGGTTAGGGGTTAGGGTTAGGGTTAGGGTTAGGGTTAGATTAAGGGGGTAAAATGAGGTATGGGCTATAGCCCATTCGCTAATAACTTTTGATAGGAAGGTCCTAGAGCTTCAGAACCTGGTCGCGTCAGACCTAATTCGGGGTCTAGAAGTCCAACGAGCCCACCCCCGACCCTCTACGACTTTGGGAAGTGGGAGAAAATCGAAAAAGAAAGTTTAAATCTTTCATATCTCAGGGTTAGGGTTAGGGTTAGGGTTAGGGTTAGGGTTAGATTAAGGGGGTAAAATGAGGTATGGGCTAGGGTTAGGGTTAGATTTTTCAGGTTTCTCGATGATCCCCCCACCTCGTCCGTCGACTCGGTGGTTTACAGGGACCAAAGGTAATGCGACAGGCCAGCGCACGTCGTCCATTTGACTCTCTTGACCGTACTATCCACTAAAAGTTTGATTAGTAGTAGAGAGACAACAGGTCAATTACAAGTTTAGGTTTGCTTAGTAGTAGAGGAGAGACAACAGGTCAATTACAGATTTGGGTGAGAGGGGTCAGGACCAGGAAGAGTTGCCTTATAGGGGCAGGTCTCTTCCCCGCCTTGACGGGCCGTTATCCTGCCCCTCTCACACTCCCACGCAGAGCGAGGGAGTAAAAGAAGGAGGAGGTGATGGGTGGAGTCATGAATGTCCTCGTAGATCCAGGCTGGGATGGGATCAGGTCCAGGGTGGGGATGAGGGAGCTCCACCTCTGGTTGAGAGAGTTCCACATTTGGTTGAGAGGGGTCAGGACCAGGGAGAGTTGCCTTATAGGGGCAGGTCTCTCCCCCGCCTTGACGGGCCGTTATCCTGCCCCCTCTCGCTCCCACGCAGTACGAGGGAAAGAAAGAAGGAGGAGGGTGGTGGGTGGAGTCGTAAATGTCTTCGTAGATCCAGGCTGGGATGTGGTTGGGATAAGGGTTAGGGTCAGGGGTTAGGGTTAGAGTTAAGGGTTAAGGTTAGGGGTCAGGGGTTAGGTTTATGATTAAGGGTTAGGGTTAGGGTTTGGGGTTAGGGCAAGGGTTTGGGGTTAAGGTTAGGGTTAGAGGTCAAGGGTTAGGGTTAGGGGTTGGGGTTAGGGGTTAAGGTTAGGGGTCAGGGGTTAGGGTAATGACTAGGGTTTAGGGTTAAGGTTAGGGTTGGGGTTAGGGTTATGGTTAGTTGTTGAGGCTCCCTCGAAGAATCCCCTCCTTCATCCGACGACTGGGCAGCTCCACGGCTCTTCTGATCCATTTCTTCACCATCCATTTCAAAAACAAAGTTCATACAGAAGTGGAAATTCTGGAAAAAATCCTTGTAAAAATGTGAGAATGTCCCTTTAAGTTCTGGAGAAAAAAGTTTCATGTGTGTTTGTAAAATCGTGTGAACCTCCCTCCAGGTTCTGGACATAATATGTGTTTGTAGAAATATGGGAACCTCACTTAGAGTTCTGGAAACAATGTGTTTGCAAAGATGTGGAGACTTATAATATGTGTTTGTAAAAATTGTGGGAACATCCTTTAGAGTTATGGAAATAATGTGTATATGTGTTTGTAAAAAAGTGGGAAGCACCATTAGGTTTCTGGAAAGAAAACTTTATTTTTTTATTTTTTCTAAAAATTCAAAAAATTCAAAAAATCCAAAAAATAAAAAATAAAAAAATATATAAAAAAATTATATATAAAAAAATAATAATAAAAGAATTCTTTGTTTGTGAAGCTGTATGAATCTTCCTTGGAGTTCTGGAAAAAATGGCAGCATTTCCTTGTATTTTAAGCATTTCATTGTTGGAAAGTTTTTTTTTTTTTTTTTTTTTTTTTTTTTTTTTTTTTTTTTTTTTTTTTTTTTTTTTTTTTTTTTTGTTGTTTAAGTATTGTAACTCTCCACTAAGATAGGGTGGAGAGTTTGTTGTTGTAGAGGTTAGTTTCTTTAATTGTCTAACAATCTTATTTTAAATTCTATTTTATGTCTATTTTATGTCTATTTTAAGTCTATTTATAGGACACATCATCAGTAGTGAACCCCGGGATCACGGGGTGTTTCGGCCATTACCACTAGACACCCTCACCACAGGGTGGGCCCCGCCGGGATGATCAGTTCCCAGGGTGTGTCCATTTTAGTATAAAGATAAGTTAAAATCTAATTTTATGAGTTAATATTACAGAGTTAAAGTTATTATAATTACGGTAGGAAGGCTATGTTTTTTTATATATTATAAAACTTATTATATAATTATTATTATATTTATTATTATTATGAGTTTAATTATTATAATTATTATAATTATTATTATTATTATTATTATTATTATTTATTTAAATAATATTATTATTATTATTATTTTTATAAAACAAGGTGAATTTTTCATGAAAAAGGCATACTTACCATTGAATTCCAGCACAGGAGGGTCTGTGACATCACAAGGCAGCCCCCACCTTTTTTTTGGAGCAGGGTGATGAAGAGGAAGGATGAAGAATGGTCCTCTTCACCCATGGCAAAGTAATTCTGTGTCTCATAAACCGTATGACTACAGAATTTGTGAAAACTCGTTTTTTAGACTGGGCTGTGAGTGGAGGTCATATTTCTTACAGTCCTACTCCGTTATGGTTTCAAAAAAAATGTTCTAAAAGCCCTATAATTAGTAAGATCTCATTTAGAGCTGTCCGAAAATACCCCATATGTCCATATTTTTATTTGTAATTACAGAGCTATTAAGATAATTAGGTCCCCCGTAGGTTTACCCAGAATTCAACTGGGTTTTCTAATCGTCTAATATGGTTAAAAGTAAAATGTAATTACTCGGTTCCCCTTACTGCTAGATATTTAAAAATAGGGGGGTCTCTTTGTTATGGAATAAGGGTCCTAATTAAGGCTGTTATGCCCGCTTTTAACCACTAGGGAGTGTTTAAGCATTAAAGAACCACCTGTATTTTTCCAACCTTTGATTAAATCTTTTTCTTTTTCTGCTGTATCCGGTTGATCCGGTAATTAAATAAGCATGTTATATATGTATATATTTATTTATTAATTAAAATAATCGCCTGTATTTTCTATCATTTGGTTAAGTCTTTTATTTTTCTGCTGCATCCGGGTAATCCGGTGAGATTTAAAAATCTAAATAATCATGTTCAATATGTATATATTTAGTAATTAAAATAATCACCTGTATTTTCTATCATTTGGTTAAATCTTTTCTTTTTCTGCTGCATCCGGTTGATCCGGTAAATTTAAAAAAACGAAATAATCATGTTATAAATGTACACATTTAATAATTAAAATCATCCCCTGTATTTTTAATCTTTTATAATGTTAATATTTAATTATTAAGATAATTAAAGTTCAGTTATTGCTGATTTTTTAGAGACGTAATCATTTTTATTCTACATTCTGGTCAGGTTAATGACATTGAGCCGGAGTGGAGCGGCATGTTACTTTTTGGTTGTAGTTGAGTCATATTCAAGTTCAGTTGTTGTTGATTTTTAAAGACGTAATTATTTTTAGTTCACATTCTGGTCAGGTTAATGACATTGAGCCGGAGTGGAGCGGCGTGTTATTTTATGGTTATAGTTGAGTCATATTCAAGTTCAGTTATTGTTGATTTTTAAAGACGTAATTATTTTTAGTTCACATTCTGGTCAGGTTAATGACATTGAGCCGGAGTGGAGCGGCATGTTATTTTATGGTTATAGTTGAGTCATATTCAAGTTCAGTTGTTGTTGATTTTTAAAGAC
The DNA here is from genome assembly GCF_033807715.1 of Cololabis saira. Classification (NCBI taxonomy): domain Eukaryota; kingdom Metazoa; phylum Chordata; class Actinopteri; order Beloniformes; family Belonidae; genus Cololabis; species Cololabis saira. Next base: position 355,651 of record NW_026906206.1, read on the forward strand.
GTAATCATTTTTATTCTACATTCTGGTCAGGTTAATGACATTGAGCCGGAGTGGAGCGGCATGTTATTTTATGGTTGTAGTTGAGTCATATTCAAGTTCAGTTATTGTTGATTTTTAAAGACGTAATTATTTTTAGTTCACATTCTGGTCAGGTTAATGACATTGAGCCGGAGTGGAGCGGCGTGTTATTTTATGGTTATAGTTGAGTCATATTCAAGTTCAGTTATTGTTGATTTTTAAAGACGTAATTATTTTTAGTTCACATTCTGGTCAGGTTAATGACATTGAGCCGGAGTGGAGCGGCATGTTATTTTATGGTTATAGTTGAGTCATATTCAAGTTCAGTTATTGTGGATTCTTGTTGATTCTGTTTGCTAGGTTTTTTTAAATATAAAAAGAAGGGAAATCTCTTTGTTTAAGGGATCTGGGTCCTAATAAAGGTTGTTATGCCTGGTTTTACCCGCTAGGGAGTATTTAATCATTAAAGGCACCACATGTAATTTATCATCCTTCGATTAAAACCTTCTTTAGAGATGGAATTATTTCTATTCTACATTCTGGTCAGGTTACTGACCTCGTGCAGGAACAAAGCGGCCTGCTGTGGATAGTACATAGTGGCATGCGTCAGAGAGCCCGCTGTCCGAAGGCACGGGCTAGGGTTAGATTTTTCAGGTTTCTCGATGATCCCCCCACCTCGTCCGTCGACTCGGTGGTTTACAGGGACCAAAGGTAATGCGACAGGCCAGCGCACGTCGTCCATTTGACTCTCTTGACCGTACTATCCACTAAAAGTTTGATTAGTAGTAGAGAGACAACAGGTCAATTACAAGTTTAGGTTTGCTTAGTAGTAGAGGAGAGACAACAGGTCAATTACAGATTTGGGTGAGAGGGGTCAGGACCAGGAAGAGTTGCCTTATAGGGGCAGGTCTCTTCCCCGCCTTGACGGGCCGTTATCCTGCCCCTCTCACACTCCCACGCAGAGCGAGGGAGTAAAAGAAGGAGGAGGTGATGGGTGGAGTCATGAATGTCCTCGTAGATCCAGGCTGGGATGGGATCAGGTCCAGGGTGGGGATGAGGGAGCTCCACCTCTGGTTGAGAGAGTTCCACATTTGGTTGAGAGGGGTCAGGACCAGGGAGAGTTGCCTTATAGGGGCAGGTCTCTCCCCCGCCTTGACGGGCCGTTATCCTGCCCCCTCTCGCTCCCACGCAGTACGAGGGAAAGAAAGAAGGAGGAGGGTGGTGGGTGGAGTCGTAAATGTCTTCGTAGATCCAGGCTGGGATGTGGTTGGGATAAGGGTTAGGGTCAGGGGTTAGGGTTAGAGTTAAGGGTTAAGGTTAGGGGTCAGGGGTTAGGTTTATGATTAAGGGTTAGGGTTAGGGTTTGGGGTTAGGGCAAGGGTTTGGGGTTAAGGTTAGGGTTAGAGGTCAAGGGTTAGGGTTAGGGGTTGGGGTTAGGGGTTAAGGTTAGGGGTCAGGGGTTAGGGTAATGACTAGGGTTTAGGGTTAAGGTTAGGGTTGGGGTTAGGGTTATGGTTAGTTGTTGAGGCTCCCTCGAAGAATCCCCTCCTTCATCCGACGACTGGGCAGCTCCACGGCTCTTCTGATCCATTTCTTCACCATCCATTTCAAAAACAAAGTTCATACAGAAGTGGAAATTCTGGAAAAAATCCTTGTAAAAATGTGAGAATGTCCCTTTAAGTTCTGGAGAAAAAAGTTTCATGTGTGTTTGTAAAATCGTGTGAACCTCCCTCCAGGTTCTGGACATAATATGTGTTTGTAGAAATATGGGAACCTCACTTAGAGTTCTGGAAACAATGTGTTTGCAAAGATGTGGAGACTTATAATATGTGTTTGTAAAAATTGTGGGAACATCCTTTAGAGTTATGGAAATAATGTGTATATGTGTTTGTAAAAAAGTGGGAAGCACCATTAGGTTTCTGGAAAGAAAACTTTATTTTTTTATTTTTTCTAAAAATTCAAAAAATTCAAAAAATCCAAAAAATAAAAAATAAAAAAATATATAAAAAAATTATATATAAAAAAATAATAATAAAAGAATTCTTTGTTTGTGAAGCTGTATGAATCTTCCTTGGAGTTCTGGAAAAAATGGCAGCATTTCCTTGTATTTTAAGCATTTCATTGTTGGAAAGTTTTTTTTTTTTTTTTTTTTTTTTTTTTTTTTTTTTTTGTTGTTTAAGTATTGTAACTCTCCACTAAGATAGGGTGGAGAGTTTGTTGTTGTAGAGGTTAGTTTCTTTAATTGTCTAACAATCTTATTTTAAATTCTATTTTATGTCTATTTTATGTCTATTTTAAGTCTATTTATAGGACACATCATCAGTAGTGAACCCCGGGATCACGGGGTGTTTCGGCCATTACCACTAGACACCCTCACCACAGGGTGGGCCCCGCCGGGATGATCAGTTCCCAGGGTGTGTCCATTTTAGTATAAAGATAAGTTAAAATCTAATTTTATGAGTTAATATTACAGAGTTAAAGTTATTATAATTACGGTAGGAAGGCTATGTTTTTTTATATATTATAAAACTTATTATATAATTATTATTATATTTATTATTATTATGAGTTTAATTATTATAATTATTATAATTATTATTATTATTATTATTATTATTATTTATTTAAATAATATTATTATTATTATTATTTTTATAAAACAAGGTGAATTTTTCATGAAAAAGGCATACTTACCATTGAATTCCAGCACAGGAGGGTCTGTGACATCACAAGGCAGCCCCCACCTTTTTTTTGGAGCAGGGTGATGAAGAGGAAGGATGAAGAATGGTCCTCTTCACCCATGGCAAAGTAATTCTGTGTCTCATAAACCGTATGACTACAGAATTTGTGAAAACTCGTTTTTTAGACTGGGCTGTGAGTGGAGGTCATATTTCTTACAGTCCTACTCCGTTATGGTTTCAAAAAAAATGTTCTAAAAGCCCTATAATTAGTAAGATCTCATTTAGAGCTGTCCGAAAATACCCCATATGTCCATATTTTTATTTGTAATTACAGAGCTATTAAGATAATTAGGTCCCCCGTAGGTTTACCCAGAATTCAACTGGGTTTTCTAATCGTCTAATATGGTTAAAAGTAAAATGTAATTACTCGGTTCCCCTTACTGCTAGATATTTAAAAATAGGGGGGTCTCTTTGTTATGGAATAAGGGTCCTAATTAAGGCTGTTATGCCCGCTTTTAACCACTAGGGAGTGTTTAAGCATTAAAGAACCACCTGTATTTTTCCAACCTTTGATTAAATCTTTTTCTTTTTCTGCTGTATCCGGTTGATCCGGTAATTAAATAAGCATGTTATATATGTATATATTTATTTATTAATTAAAATAATCGCCTGTATTTTCTATCATTTGGTTAAGTCTTTTATTTTTCTGCTGCATCCGGGTAATCCGGTGAGATTTAAAAATCTAAATAATCATGTTCAATATGTATATATTTAGTAATTAAAATAATCACCTGTATTTTCTATCATTTGGTTAAATCTTTTCTTTTTCTGCTGCATCCGGTTGATCCGGTAAATTTAAAAAAACGAAATAATCATGTTATAAATGTACACATTTAATAATTAAAATCATCCCCTGTATTTTTAATCTTTTATAATGTTAATATTTAATTATTAAGATAATTAAAGTTCAGTTATTGCTGATTTTTTAGAGACGTAATCATTTTTATTCTACATTCTGGTCAGGTTAATGACATTGAGCCGGAGTGGAGCGGCATGTTACTTTTTGGTTGTAGTTGAGTCATATTCAAGTTCAGTTGTTGTTGATTTTTAAAGACGTAATTATTTTTAGTTCACATTCTGGTCAGGTTAATGACATTGAGCCGGAGTGGAGCGGCGTGTTATTTTATGGTTATAGTTGAGTCATATTCAAGTTCAGTTATTGTTGATTTTTAAAGACGTAATTATTTTTAGTTCACATTCTGGTCAGGTTAATGACATTGAGCCGGAGTGGAGCGGCATGTTATTTTATGGTTATAGTTGAGTCATATTCAAGTTCAGTTGTTGTTGATTTTTAAAGACGTAATCATTTTTATTCTACATTCTGGTCAGGTTAATGACATTGAGCCGGAGTGGAGCGGCATGTTATTTTATGGTTGTAGTTGAGTCATATTCAAGTTCAGTTATTGTTGATTTTTAAAGACGTAATTATTTTTAGTTCACATTCTGGTCAGGTTAATGACATTGAGCCGGAGTGGAGCGGCGTGTTATTTTATGGTTATAGTTGAGTCATATTCAAGTTCAGTTATTGTTGATTTTTAAAGACGTAATTATTTTTAGTTCACATTCTGGTCAGGTTAATGACATTGAGCCGGAGTGGAGCGGCATGTTATTTTATGGTTATAGTTGAGTCATATTCAAGTTCAGTTATTGTGGATTCTTGTTGATTCTGTTTGCTAGGTTTTTTTAAATATAAAAAGAAGGGAAATCTCTTTGTTTAAGGGATCTGGGTCCTAATAAAGGTTGTTATGCCTGGTTTTACCCGCTAGGGAGTATTTAATCATTAAAGGCACCACATGTAATTTATCATCCTTCGATTAAAACCTTCTTTAGAGATGGAATTATTTCTATTCTACATTCTGGTCAGGTTACTGACCTCGTGCAGGAACAAAGCGGCCTGCTGTGGATAGTACATAGTGGCATGCGTCAGAGAGCCCGCTGTCCGAAGGCACGGGCTAGGGTTAGATTTTTCAGGTTTCTCGATGATCCCCCCACCTCGTCCGTCGACTCGGTGGTTTACAGGGACCAAAGGTAATGCGACAGGCCAGCGCACGTCGTCCATTTGACTCTCTTGACCGTACTATCCACTAAAAGTTTGATTAGTAGTAGAGAGACAACAGGTCAATTACAAGTTTAGGTTTGCTTAGTAGTAGAGGAGAGACAACAGGTCAATTACAGATTTGGGTGAGAGGGGTCAGGACCAGGAAGAGTTGCCTTATAGGGGCAGGTCTCTTCCCCGCCTTGACGGGCCGTTATCCTGCCCCTCTCACACTCCCACGCAGAGCGAGGGAGTAAAAGAAGGAGGAGGTGATGGGTGGAGTCATGAATGTCCTCGTAGATCCAGGCTGGGATGGGATCAGGTCCAGGGTGGGGATGAGGGAGCTCCACCTCTGGTTGAGAGAGTTCCACATTTGGTTGAGAGGGGTCAGGACCAGGGAGAGTTGCCTTATAGGGGCAGGTCTCTCCCCCGCCTTGACGGGCCGTTATCCTGCCCCCTCTCGCTCCCACGCAGTACGAGGGAAAGAAAGAAGGAGGAGGGTGGTGGGTGGAGTCGTAAATGTCTTCGTAGATCCAGGCTGGGATGTGGTTGGGATAAGGGTTAGGGTCAGGGGTTAGGGTTAGAGTTAAGGGTTAAGGTTAGGGGTCAGGGGTTAGGTTTATGATTAAGGGTTAGGGTTAGGGTTTGGGGTTAGGGCAAGGGTTTGGGGTTAAGGTTAGGGTTAGAGGTCAAGGGTTAGGGTTAGGGGTTGGGGTTAGGGGTTAAGGTTAGGGGTCAGGGGTTAGGGTAATGACTAGGGTTTAGGGTTAAGGTTAGGGTTGGGGTTAGGGTTATGGTTAGTTGTTGAGGCTCCCTCGAAGAATCCCCTCCTTCATCCGACGACTGGGCAGCTCCACGGCTCTTCTGATCCATTTCTTCACCATCCATTTCAAAAACAAAGTTCATACAGAAGTGGAAATTCTGGAAAAAATCCTTGTAAAAATGTGAGAATGTCCCTTTAAGTTCTGGAGAAAAAAGTTTCATGTGTGTTTGTAAAATCGTGTGAACCTCCCTCCAGGTTCTGGACATAATATGTGTTTGTAGAAATATGGGAACCTCACTTAGAGTTCTGGAAACAATGTGTTTGCAAAGATGTGGAGACTTATAATATGTGTTTGTAAAAATTGTGGGAACATCCTTTAGAGTTATGGAAATAATGTGTATATGTGTTTGTAAAAAAGTGGGAAGCACCATTAGGTTTCTGGAAAGAAAACTTTATTTTTTTATTTTTTCTAAAAATTCAAAAAATTCAAAAAATCCAAAAAATAAAAAATAAAAAAATATATAAAAAAATTATATATAAAAAAATAATAATAAAAGAATTCTTTGTTTGTGAAGCTGTATGAATCTTAGGGTTAGGGTTAGGGTTAGGGTTAGGGTTAGGGTTAGGGTTAGGGTTAGGGTTAGGGTTAGGGTTAGGGTTAGGGTTAGGGTTAGGGTTAGGGTTAGGGTTAGGGTTAGGGTTAGGGTTAGGGTTAGGGTTAGGGTTAGGTTAGGGTTAGGGTTAGGGTTAGGGTTAGGGTTAGGGTTAGGGTTAGGGTTAGGGTTAGGGTTAGGGTTAGGGTTAGGGTTTAGGGTTAGGGTTAGGGTTAGGGTTAGGGTTAGGGTTAGGGTTAGGGTTAGGGTTAGGGTTAGGGTTAGGGTTAGGGTTAGGATAGGGCAAGAGTGCCACTTTGGAATCTTTGATTTGACCCCCTAAACAGTGGATCGTTTGCTCTACACTTCGGCTACCCCCCCATTTTCGGGTACCCTGATTCCAGTAATACTAATGAGGAAGGGGTGGGACCTTGTCTTCTCGTCCAATCAGCGAAAAGCAAGTTCAAAGGTCTGTAACTTTTGCTAGGAGTGGATCATTTGCTCATGGATGGTACCGTTGGAAAGCTCGTGGTCGTATTATGTTCGACGGAAGCAGTTTCCAAGTCTCTACGACCTTCCGTTCGGAAGTTATGACCGGAAATGTGTATCGCATTGAAAATGAATGGAGCGAAAATTTCCTGAAATTTGACTGTGTTTTGGTGAAAAACGTACCCCCAGAAAGTTGTTAGGAGCACGTTTCAGGCCATTTGGAGTCGATAGGTACCTATTTTAAACATATTTTCTTTTTGAAAAATACTTGTAAATTTTCCAAGATTTTCACTAATTCAACTGTTTGCGTTCAGGCAAGTCCCCAGGAGATGGTTAGGGTTAGGGTTAGGGTTAGGGTTAGATTTTTCAGGTTTCTCGATGATCCCCCCACCTCGTCCGTCGACTCGGTGGTTTACAGGGACCAAAGGCAATGCACAGGCCGGCGCACGTCGTCATAGCTCTCTTGACCGTACTATCCACTGAAAGTTAGATTAATAGTGGAGACAACAGGTCAGGGTTAGGGTTAGGGTTAGGGTTAGGGTTAGTAGGGTTAGGGTTAGTAGGGTTAGGGTTAGGGTTAGGGGTTAGGGGTTAGGGGTTAGGGTTAGGGTTAGGGTTAGATTAAGGGGGTAAAATGAGGTATGGGCTATAGCCCATTCGCTAATAACTTTTGATAGGAAGGTCCTAGAGCTTCAGAACCTGGTCGCGTCAGACCTAATTCGGGGTCTAGAAGTCCAACGAGCCCACCCCCGACCCTCTACGACTTTGGGAAGTGGGAGAAAATCGAAAAAGAAAGTTTAAATCTTTCATATCTCAGGGTTAGGGTTAGGGTTAGGGTTAGGGTTAGGGTTAGATTAAGGGGGTAAAATGAGGTATGGGCTATAGCCCATTCGCTAATAACTTTTGATAGGAAGGTCCTAGAGCTTCAGAACCTGGTCGCGTCAGACCTAATTCGGGGTCTAGAAGTCCAACGAGCCCACCCCCGACCCTCTACGACTTTGGGAAGTGGGAGAAAATCGAAAAAGAAAGTTTAAATCTTTCATATCTCAGGGTTAGGGTTAGGGTTAGGGTTAGGGTTAGGGTTAGGTTAGGGTTAGAGTTAGGGTTAGGGTTAGGGTTAGGATAGGGCAAGAGTGCCACTTTGGAATCTTTGATTTAGGGTTAGGGTTAGGGTTAGGGTTAGGGTTAGGATAAGGCAAGAGTGCCACTTTGGAATCTTTGATTTGACCCCCTAAACAGTGGATCATTTGCTCTACACTTCGGCTACCCCCCCATTTTCGGGTACCCTGATTCCAGTAATACTAATGAGGAAGGGGTGGGACCTTGTCTTCTCGTCCAATCAGCGAAAAGCAAGTTCAAAGGTCTGTAACTTTTGCTAGGAGTGGATCATTTGCTCATGGATGGTACCGTTGGAAAGCTCGTGGTCGTATTATGTTCGACGGAAGCAGTTTCCAAGTCTCTACGACCTTCCGTTCGGAAGTTATGACCGGAAATGTGTATCGCATTGAAAATGAATGGAGCGAAAATTTCCTGAAATTTGACTAAGTGTTTTGGTGAAAAACGTACCCCCAGAAAGTTGTTAGGAGCACGTTTCAGGCCATTTGGAGTCGATAGGTACCTATTTTAAACATATTTTCTTTTTGAAAAATACTTGTAAATTTTCCAAGATTTTCACTAATTCAACTGTTTGCGTTCAGGCAAGTCCCCAGGAGATGGTTAGGGTTAGGGTTAGGGTTAGGGTTAGATTTTTCAGGTTTCTCGATGATCCCCCCACCTCGTCCGTCGACTCGGTGGTTTACAGGGACCAAAGGCAATGCACAGGCCGGCGCACGTCGTCATAGCTCTCTTGACCGTACTATCCACTGAAAGTTAGATTAATAGTGGAGACAACAGGTCAGGGTTAGGGTTAGGGTTAGGGTTAGGGTTAGTAGGGTTAGGGTTAGTAGGGTTAGGGTTAGGGTTAGGGGTTAGGGGTTAGGGGTTAGGGTTAGGGTTAGGGTTAGGGTTAGATTAAGGGGGTAAAATGAGGTATGGGCTATAGCCCATTCGCTAATAACTTTTGATAGGAAGGTCCTAGAGCTTCAGAACCTGGTCGCGTCAGACCTAATTCGGGGTCTAGAAGTCCAACGAGCCCACCCCCGACCCTCTACGACTTTGGGAAGTGGGAGAAAATCGAAAAAGAAAGTTTAAATCTTTCATATCTCAGGGTTAGGGTTAGGGTTAGGGTTAGGGTTAGGGTTAGATTAAGGGGGTAAAATGAGGTATGGGCTAGGGTTAGGGTTAGATTTTTCAGGTTTCTCGATGATCCCCCCACCTCGTCCGTCGACTCGGTGGTTTACAGGGACCAAAGGTAATGCGACAGGCCAGCGCACGTCGTCCATTTGACTCTCTTGACCGTACTATCCACTAAAAGTTTGATTAGTAGTAGAGAGACAACAGGTCAATTACAAGTTTAGGTTTGCTTAGTAGTAGAGGAGAGACAACAGGTCAATTACAGATTTGGGTGAGAGGGGTCAGGACCAGGAAGAGTTGCCTTATAGGGGCAGGTCTCTTCCCCGCCTTGACGGGCCGTTATCCTGCCCCTCTCACACTCCCACGCAGAGCGAGGGAGTAAAAGAAGGAGGAGGTGATGGGTGGAGTCATGAATGTCCTCGTAGATCCAGGCTGGGATGGGATCAGGTCCAGGGTGGGGATGAGGGAGCTCCACCTCTGGTTGAGAGAGTTCCACATTTGGTTGAGAGGGGTCAGGACCAGGGAGAGTTGCCTTATAGGGGCAGGTCTCTCCCCCGCCTTGACGGGCCGTTATCCTGCCCCCTCTCGCTCCCACGCAGTACGAGGGAAAGAAAGAAGGAGGAGGGTGGTGGGTGGAGTCGTAAATGTCTTCGTAGATCCAGGCTGGGATGTGGTTGGGATAAGGGTTAGGGTCAGGGGTTAGGGTTAGAGTTAAGGGTTAAGGTTAGGGGTCAGGGGTTAGGTTTATGATTAAGGGTTAGGGTTAGGGTTTGGGGTTAGGGCAAGGGTTTGGGGTTAAGGTTAGGGTTAGAGGTCAAGGGTTAGGGTTAGGGGTTGGGGTTAGGGGTTAAGGTTAGGGGTCAGGGGTTAGGGTAATGACTAGGGTTTAGGGTTAAGGTTAGGGTTGGGGTTAGGGTTATGGTTAGTTGTTGAGGCTCCCTCGAAGAATCCCCTCCTTCATCCGACGACTGGGCAGCTCCACGGCTCTTCTGATCCATTTCTTCACCATCCATTTCAAAAACAAAGTTCATACAGAAGTGGAAATTCTGGAAAAAATCCTTGTAAAAATGTGAGAATGTCCCTTTAAGTTCTGGAGAAAAAAGTTTCATGTGTGTTTGTAAAATCGTGTGAACCTCCCTCCAGGTTCTGGACATAATATGTGTTTGTAGAAATATGGGAACCTCACTTAGAGTTCTGGAAACAATGTGTTTGCAAAGATGTGGAGACTTATAATATGTGTTTGTAAAAATTGTGGGAACATCCTTTAGAGTTATGGAAATAATGTGTATATGTGTTTGTAAAAAAGTGGGAAGCACCATTAGGTTTCTGGAAAGAAAACTTTATTTTTTTATTTTTTCTAAAAATTCAAAAAATTCAAAAAATCCAAAAAATAAAAAATAAAAAAATATATAAAAAAATTATATATAAAAAAATAATAATAAAAGAATTCTTTGTTTGTGAAGCTGTATGAATCTTCCTTGGAGTTCTGGAAAAAATGGCAGCATTTCCTTGTATTTTAAGCATTTCATTGTTGGAAAGTTTTTTTTTTTTTTTTTTTTTTTTTTTTTTTTTTTTTTTTTTTTTTTTTTTTTTTTTTTTTTTTTGTTGTTTAAGTATTGTAACTCTCCACTAAGATAGGGTGGAGAGTTTGTTGTTGTAGAGGTTAGTTTCTTTAATTGTCTAACAATCTTATTTTAAATTCTATTTTATGTCTATTTTATGTCTATTTTAAGTCTATTTATAGGACACATCATCAGTAGTGAACCCCGGGATCACGGGGTGTTTCGGCCATTACCACTAGACACCCTCACCACAGGGTGGGCCCCGCCGGGATGATCAGTTCCCAGGGTGTGTCCATTTTAGTATAAAGATAAGTTAAAATCTAATTTTATGAGTTAATATTACAGAGTTAAAGTTATTATAATTACGGTAGGAAGGCTATGTTTTTTTATATATTATAAAACTTATTATATAATTATTATTATATTTATTATTATTATGAGTTTAATTATTATAATTATTATAATTATTATTATTATTATTATTATTATTATTTATTTAAATAATATTATTATTATTATTATTTTTATAAAACAAGGTGAATTTTTCATGAAAAAGGCATACTTACCATTGAATTCCAGCACAGGAGGGTCTGTGACATCACAAGGCAGCCCCCACCTTTTTTTTGGAGCAGGGTGATGAAGAGGAAGGATGAAGAATGGTCCTCTTCACCCATGGCAAAGTAATTCTGTGTCTCATAAACCGTATGACTACAGAATTTGTGAAAACTCGTTTTTTAGACTGGGCTGTGAGTGGAGGTCATATTTCTTACAGTCCTACTCCGTTATGGTTTCAAAAAAAATGTTCTAAAAGCCCTATAATTAGTAAGATCTCATTTAGAGCTGTCCGAAAATACCCCATATGTCCATATTTTTATTTGTAATTACAGAGCTATTAAGATAATTAGGTCCCCCGTAGGTTTACCCAGAATTCAACTGGGTTTTCTAATCGTCTAATATGGTTAGGGTTAGGGTTAGGGTTAGGGTTAGGGTTAGGGTTAGGGTTAGGGTTAGGGTTAGGGTTAGGGTTAGGGTTAGGGTTAGGGTTAGGGTTAGGGTTAGGGTTAGGGTTAGGGTTAGGGTTAGGGTTAGGGTTAGGGTTAGGGTTAGGGTTAGGGTTAGGGTTAGGTTAGGTTAGGGTTAGGGTTAGGGTTAGGGTTAGGGTTAGGGTTAGGGTTAGGGTTAGGGTTAGGGTTAGGGTTAGGGTTAGGGTTAGGGTTAGGGTTAGGGTTAGGGTTAGGGTTAGGGTTAGGGTTAGGGTTAGGGTTAGGGTTAGGGTTAGGGTTAGGGTTAGGGTTAGGGTTAGGGTTAGGGTTAGGGTTAGGGTTAGGGTTAGGGTTAGGGTTAGGGTTAGGGTTAGGGTTAGGGTTAGGGTTAGGGTTAGGGTTAGGGTTAGGGTTAGGGTTAGGGTTAGGATAGGGCAAGAGTGCCACTTTGGAATCTTTGATTTGACCCCCTAAACAGTGGATCGTTTGCTCTACACTTCGGCTACCCCCCCATTTTCGGGTACCCTGATTCCAGTAATACTAATGAGGAAGGGGTGGGACCTTGTCTTCTCGTCCAATCAGCGAAAAGCAAGTTCAAAGGTCTGTAACTTTTGCTAGGAGTGGATCATTTGCTCATGGATGGTACCGTTGGAAAGCTCGTGGTCGTATTATGTTCGACGGAAGCAGTTTCCAAGTCTCTACGACCTTCCGTTCGGAAGTTATGACCGGAAATGTGTATCGCATTGAAAATGAATGGAGCGAAAATTTCCTGAAATTTGACTGTGTTTTGGTGAAAAACGTACCCCCAGAAAGTTGTTAGGAGCACGTTTCAGGCCATTTGGAGTCGATAGGTACCTATTTTAAACATATTTTCTTTTTGAAAAATACTTGTAAATTTTCCAAGATTTTCACTAATTCAACTGTTTGCGTTCAGGCAAGTCCCCAGGAGATGGTTAGGGTTAGGGTTAGGGTTAGGGTTAGATTTTTCAGGTTTCTCGATGATCCCCCCACCTCGTCCGTCGACTCGGTGGTTTACAGGGACCAAAGGCAATGCACAGGCCGGCGCACGTCGTCATAGCTCTCTTGACCGTACTATCCACTGAAAGTTAGATTAATAGTGGAGACAACAGGTCAGGGTTAGGGTTAGGGTTAGGGTTAGGGTTAGTAGGGTTAGGGTTAGTAGGGTTAGGGTTAGGGTTAGGGGTTAGGGGTTAGGGGTTAGGGTTAGGGTTAGGGTTAGATTAAGGGGGTAAAATGAGGTATGGGCTATAGCCCATTCGCTAATAACTTTTGATAGGAAGGTCCTAGAGCTTCAGAACCTGGTCGCGTCAGACCTAATTCGGGGTCTAGAAGTCCAACGAGCCCACCCCCGACCCTCTACGACTTTGGGAAGTGGGAGAAAATCGAAAAAGAAAGTTTAAATCTTTCATATCTCAGGGTTAGGGTTAGGGTTAGGGTTAGGGTTAGGGTTAGATTAAGGGGGTAAAATGAGGTATGGGCTATAGCCCATTCGCTAATAACTTTTGATAGGAAGGTCCTAGAGCTTCAGAACCTGGTCGCGTCAGACCTAATTCGGGGTCTAGAAGTCCAACGAGCCCACCCCCGACCCTCTACGACTTTGGGAAGTGGGAGAAAATCGAAAAAGAAAGTTTAAATCTTTCATATCTCAGGGTTAGGGTTAGGGTTAGGGTTAGGGTTAGGGTTAGGTTAGGGTTAGAGTTAGGGTTAGGGTTAGGGTTAGGATAGGGCAAGAGTGCCACTTTGGAATCTTTGATTTAGGGTTAGGGTTAGGGTTAGGGTTAGGGTTAGGATAAGGCAAGAGTGCCACTTTGGAATCTTTGATTTGACCCCCTAAACAGTGGATCATTTGCTCTACACTTCGGCTACCCCCCCATTTTCGGGTACCCTGATTCCAGTAATACTAATGAGGAAGGGGTGGGACCTTGTCTTCTCGTCCAATCAGCGAAAAGCAAGTTCAAAGGTCTGTAACTTTTGCTAGGAGTGGATCATTTGCTCATGGATGGTACCGTTGGAAAGCTCGTGGTCGTATTATGTTCGACGGAAGCAGTTTCCAAGTCTCTACGACCTTCCGTTCGGAAGTTATGACCGGAAATGTGTATCGCATTGAAAATGAATGGAGCGAAAATTTCCTGAAATTTGACTAAGTGTTTTGGTGAAAAACGTACCCCCAGAAAGTTGTTAGGAGCACGTTTCAGGCCATTTGGAGTCGATAGGTACCTATTTTAAACATATTTTCTTTTTGAAAAATACTTGTAAATTTTCCAAGATTTTCACTAATTCAACTGTTTGCGTTCAGGCAAGTCCCCAGGAGATGGTTAGGGTTAGGGTTAGGGTTAGGGTTAGATTTTTCAGGTTTCTCGATGATCCCCCCACCTCGTCCGTCGACTCGGTGGTTTACAGGGACCAAAGGCAATGCACAGGCCGGCGCACGTCGTCATAGCTCTCTTGACCGTACTATCCACTGAAAGTTAGATTAATAGTGGAGACAACAGGTCAGGGTTAGGGTTAGGGTTAGGGTTAGGGTTAGTAGGGTTAGGGTTAGTAGGGTTAGGGTTAGGGTTAGGGGTTAGGGGTTAGGGGTTAGGGTTAGGGTTAGGGTTAGGGTTAGATTAAGGGGGTAAAATGAGGTATGGGCTATAGCCCATTCGCTAATAACTTTTGATAGGAAGGTCCTAGAGCTTCAGAACCTGGTCGCGTCAGACCTAATTCGGGGTCTAGAAGTCCAACGAGCCCACCCCCGACCCTCTACGACTTTGGGAAGTGGGAGAAAATCGAAAAAGAAAGTTTAAATCTTTCATATCTCAGGGTTAGGGTTAGGGTTAGGGTTAGGGTTAGGGTTAGATTAAGGGGGTAAAATGAGGTATGGGCTAGGGTTAGGGTTAGATTTTTCAGGTTTCTCGATGATCCCCCCACCTCGTCCGTCGACTCGGTGGTTTACAGGGACCAAAGGTAATGCGACAGGCCAGCGCACGTCGTCCATTTGACTCTCTTGACCGTACTATCCACTAAAAGTTTGATTAGTAGTAGAGAGACAACAGGTCAATTACAAGTTTAGGTTTGCTTAGTAGTAGAGGAGAGACAACAGGTCAATTACAGATTTGGGTGAGAGGGGTCAGGACCAGGAAGAGTTGCCTTATAGGGGCAGGTCTCTTCCCCGCCTTGACGGGCCGTTATCCTGCCCCTCTCACACTCCCACGCAGAGCGAGGGAGTAAAAGAAGGAGGAGGTGATGGGTGGAGTCATGAATGTCCTCGTAGATCCAGGCTGGGATGGGATCAGGTCCAGGGTGGGGATGAGGGAGCTCCACCTCTGGTTGAGAGAGTTCCACATTTGGTTGAGAGGGGTCAGGACCAGGGAGAGTTGCCTTATAGGGGCAGGTCTCTCCCCCGCCTTGACGGGCCGTTATCCTGCCCCCTCTCGCTCCCACGCAGTACGAGGGAAAGAAAGAAGGAGGAGGGTGGTGGGTGGAGTCGTAAATGTCTTCGTAGATCCAGGCTGGGATGTGGTTGGGATAAGGGTTAGGGTCAGGGGTTAGGGTTAGAGTTAAGGGTTAAGGTTAGGGGTCAGGGGTTAGGTTTATGATTAAGGGTTAGGGTTAGGGTTTGGGGTTAGGGCAAGGGTTTGGGGTTAAGGTTAGGGTTAGAGGTCAAGGGTTAGGGTTAGGGGTTGGGGTTAGGGGTTAAGGTTAGGGGTCAGGGGTTAGGGTAATGACTAGGGTTTAGGGTTAAGGTTAGGGTTGGGGTTAGGGTTATGGTTAGTTGTTGAGGCTCCCTCGAAGAATCCCCTCCTTCATCCGACGACTGGGCAGCTCCACGGCTCTTCTGATCCATTTCTTCACCATCCATTTCAAAAACAAAGTTCATACAGAAGTGGAAATTCTGGAAAAAATCCTTGTAAAAATGTGAGAATGTCCCTTTAAGTTCTGGAGAAAAAAGTTTCATGTGTGTTTGTAAAATCGTGTGAACCTCCCTCCAGGTTCTGGACATAATATGTGTTTGTAGAAATATGGGAACCTCACTTAGAGTTCTGGAAACAATGTGTTTGCAAAGATGTGGAGACTTATAATATGTGTTTGTAAAAATTGTGGGAACATCCTTTAGAGTTATGGAAATAATGTGTATATGTGTTTGTAAAAAAGTGGGAAGCACCATTAGGTTTCTGGAAAGAAAACTTTATTTTTTTATTTTTTCTAAAAATTCAAAAAATTCAAAAAATCCAAAAAATAAAAAATAAAAAAATATATAAAAAAATTATATATAAAAAAATAATAATAAAAGAATTCTTTGTTTGTGAAGCTGTATGAATCTTCCTTGGAGTTCTGGAAAAAATGGCAGCATTTCCTTGTATTTTAAGCATTTCATTGTTGGAAAGTTTTTTTTTTTTTTTTTTTTTTTTTTTTTTTTTTTTTTTTTTTTTTTTTTTTTTTTTTTTTTTTTGTTGTTTAAGTATTGTAACTCTCCACTAAGATAGGGTGGAGAGTTTGTTGTTGTAGAGGTTAGTTTCTTTAATTGTCTAACAATCTTATTTTAAATTCTATTTTATGTCTATTTTATGTCTATTTTAAGTCTATTTATAGGACACATCATCAGTAGTGAACCCCGGGATCACGGGGTGTTTCGGCCATTACCACTAGACACCCTCACCACAGGGTGGGCCCCGCCGGGATGATCAGTTCCCAGGGTGTGTCCATTTTAGTATAAAGATAAGTTAAAATCTAATTTTATGAGTTAATATTACAGAGTTAAAGTTATTATAATTACGGTAGGAAGGCTATGTTTTTTTATATATTATAAAACTTATTATATAATTATTATTATATTTATTATTATTATGAGTTTAATTATTATAATTATTATAATTATTATTATTATTATTATTATTATTATTTATTTAAATAATATTATTATTATTATTATTTTTATAAAACAAGGTGAATTTTTCATGAAAAAGGCATACTTACCATTGAATTCCAGCACAGGAGGGTCTGTGACATCACAAGGCAGCCCCCACCTTTTTTTTGGAGCAGGGTGATGAAGAGGAAGGATGAAGAATGGTCCTCTTCACCCATGGCAAAGTAATTCTGTGTCTCATAAACCGTATGACTACAGAATTTGTGAAAACTCGTTTTTTAGACTGGGCTGTGAGTGGAGGTCATATTTCTTACAGTCCTACTCCGTTATGGTTTCAAAAAAAATGTTCTAAAAGCCCTATAATTAGTAAGATCTCATTTAGAGCTGTCCGAAAATACCCCATATGTCCATATTTTTATTTGTAATTACAGAGCTATTAAGATAATTAGGTCCCCCGTAGGTTTACCCAGAATTCAACTGGGTTTTCTAATCGTCTAATATGGTTAAAAGTAAAATGTAATTACTCGGTTCCCCTTACTGCTAGATATTTAAAAATAGGGGGGTCTCTTTGTTATGGAATAAGGGTCCTAATTAAGGCTGTTATGCCCGCTTTTAACCACTAGGGAGTGTTTAAGCATTAAAGAACCACCTGTATTTTTCCAACCTTTGATTAAATCTTTTTCTTTTTCTGCTGTATCCGGTTGATCCGGTAATTAAATAAGCATGTTATATATGTATATATTTATTTATTAATTAAAATAATCGCCTGTATTTTCTATCATTTGGTTAAGTCTTTTATTTTTCTGCTGCATCCGGGTAATCCGGTGAGATTTAAAAATCTAAATAATCATGTTCAATATGTATATATTTAGTAATTAAAATAATCACCTGTATTTTCTATCATTTGGTTAAATCTTTTCTTTTTCTGCTGCATCCGGTTGATCCGGTAAATTTAAAAAAACGAAATAATCATGTTATAAATGTACACATTTAATAATTAAAATCATCCCCTGTATTTTTAATCTTTTATAATGTTAATATTTAATTATTAAGATAATTAAAGTTCAGTTATTGCTGATTTTTTAGAGACGTAATCATTTTTATTCTACATTCTGGTCAGGTTAATGACATTGAGCCGGAGTGGAGCGGCATGTTACTTTTTGGTTGTAGTTGAGTCATATTCAAGTTCAGTTGTTGTTGATTTTTAAAGACGTAATTATTTTTAGTTCACATTCTGGTCAGGTTAATGACATTGAGCCGGAGTGGAGCGGCGTGTTATTTTATGGTTATAGTTGAGTCATATTCAAGTTCAGTTATTGTTGATTTTTAAAGACGTAATTATTTTTAGTTCACATTCTGGTCAGGTTAATGACATTGAGCCGGAGTGGAGCGGCATGTTATTTTATGGTTATAGTTGAGTCATATTCAAGTTCAGTTGTTGTTGATTTTTAAAGACGTAATCATTTTTATTCTACATTCTGGTCAGGTTAATGACATTGAGCCGGAGTGGAGCGGCATGTTATTTTATGGTTGTAGTTGAGTCATATTCAAGTTCAGTTATTGTTGATTTTTAAAGACGTAATTATTTTTAGTTCACATTCTGGTCAGGTTAATGACATTGAGCCGGAGTGGAGCGGCGTGTTATTTTATGGTTATAGTTGAGTCATATTCAAGTTCAGTTATTGTTGATTTTTAAAGACGTAATTATTTTTAGTTCACATTCTGGTCAGGTTAATGACATTGAGCCGGAGTGGAGCGGCATGTTATTTTATGGTTATAGTTGAGTCATATTCAAGTTCAGTTATTGTGGATTCTTGTTGATTCTGTTTGCTAGGTTTTTTTAAATATAAAAAGAAGGGAAATCTCTTTGTTTAAGGGATCTGGGTCCTAATAAAGGTTGTTATGCCTGGTTTTACCCGCTAGGGAGTATTTAATCATTAAAGGCACCACATGTAATTTATCATCCTTCGATTAAAACCTTCTTTAGAGATGGAATTATTTCTATTCTACATTCTGGTCAGGTTACTGACCTCGTGCAGGAACAAAGCGGCCTGCTGTGGATAGTACATAGTGGCATGCGTCAGAGAGCCCGCTGTCCGAAGGCACGGGCTAGGGTTAGATTTTTCAGGTTTCTCGATGATCCCCCCACCTCGTCCGTCGACTCGGTGGTTTACAGGGACCAAAGGTAATGCGACAGGCCAGCGCACGTCGTCCATTTGACTCTCTTGACCGTACTATCCACTAAAAGTTTGATTAGTAGTAGAGAGACAACAGGTCAATTACAAGTTTAGGTTTGCTTAGTAGTAGAGGAGAGACAACAGGTCAATTACAGATTTGGGTGAGAGGGGTCAGGACCAGGAAGAGTTGCCTTATAGGGGCAGGTCTCTTCCCCGCCTTGACGGGCCGTTATCCTGCCCCTCTCACACTCCCACGCAGAGCGAGGGAGTAAAAGAAGGAGGAGGTGATGGGTGGAGTCATGAATGTCCTCGTAGATCCAGGCTGGGATGGGATCAGGTCCAGGGTGGGGATGAGGGAGCTCCACCTCTGGTTGAGAGAGTTCCACATTTGGTTGAGAGGGGTCAGGACCAGGGAGAGTTGCCTTATAGGGGCAGGTCTCTCCCCCGCCTTGACGGGCCGTTATCCTGCCCCCTCTCGCTCCCACGCAGTACGAGGGAAAGAAAGAAGGAGGAGGGTGGTGGGTGGAGTCGTAAATGTCTTCGTAGATCCAGGCTGGGATGTGGTTGGGATAAGGGTTAGGGTCAGGGGTTAGGGTTAGAGTTAAGGGTTAAGGTTAGGGGTCAGGGGTTAGGTTTATGATTAAGGGTTAGGGTTAGGGTTTGGGGTTAGGGCAAGGGTTTGGGGTTAAGGTTAGGGTTAGAGGTCAAGGGTTAGGGTTAGGGGTTGGGGTTAGGGGTTAAGGTTAGGGGTCAGGGGTTAGGGTAATGACTAGGGTTTAGGGTTAAGGTTAGGGTTGGGGTTAGGGTTATGGTTAGTTGTTGAGGCTCCCTCGAAGAATCCCCTCCTTCATCCGACGACTGGGCAGCTCCACGGCTCTTCTGATCCATTTCTTCACCATCCATTTCAAAAACAAAGTTCATACAGAAGTGGAAATTCTGGAAAAAATCCTTGTAAAAATGTGAGAATGTCCCTTTAAGTTCTGGAGAAAAAAGTTTCATGTGTGTTTGTAAAATCGTGTGAACCTCCCTCCAGGTTCTGGACATAATATGTGTTTGTAGAAATATGGGAACCTCACTTAGAGTTCTGGAAACAATGTGTTTGCAAAGATGTGGAGACTTATAATATGTGTTTGTAAAAATTGTGGGAACATCCTTTAGAGTTATGGAAATAATGTGTATATGTGTTTGTAAAAAAGTGGGAAGCACCATTAGGTTTCTGGAAAGAAAACTTTATTTTTTTATTTTTTCTAAAAATTCAAAAAATTCAAAAAATCCAAAAAATAAAAAATAAAAAAATATATAAAAAAATTATATATAAAAAAATAATAATAAAAGAATTCTTTGTTTGTGAAGCTGTATGAATCTTCCTTGGAGTTCTGGAAAAAATGGCAGCATTTCCTTGTATTTTAAGCATTTCATTGTTGGAAAGTTTTTTTTTTTTTTTTTTTTTTTTTTTTTTTTTTTTTTGTTGTTTAAGTATTGTAACTCTCCACTAAGATAGGGTGGAGAGTTTGTTGTTGTAGAGGTTAGTTTCTTTAATTGTCTAACAATCTTATTTTAAATTCTATTTTATGTCTATTTTATGTCTATTTTAAGTCTATTTATAGGACACATCATCAGTAGTGAACCCCGGGATCACGGGGTGTTTCGGCCATTACCACTAGACACCCTCACCACAGGGTGGGCCCCGCCGGGATGATCAGTTCCCAGGGTGTGTCCATTTTAGTATAAAGATAAGTTAAAATCTAATTTTATGAGTTAATATTACAGAGTTAAAGTTATTATAATTACGGTAGGAAGGCTATGTTTTTTTATATATTATAAAACTTATTATATAATTATTATTATATTTATTATTATTATGAGTTTAATTATTATAATTATTATAATTATTATTATTATTATTATTATTATTATTTATTTAAATAATATTATTATTATTATTATTTTTATAAAACAAGGTGAATTTTTCATGAAAAAGGCATACTTACCATTGAATTCCAGCACAGGAGGGTCTGTGACATCACAAGGCAGCCCCCACCTTTTTTTTGGAGCAGGGTGATGAAGAGGAAGGATGAAGAATGGTCCTCTTCACCCATGGCAAAGTAATTCTGTGTCTCATAAACCGTATGACTACAGAATTTGTGAAAACTCGTTTTTTAGACTGGGCTGTGAGTGGAGGTCATATTTCTTACAGTCCTACTCCGTTATGGTTTCAAAAAAAATGTTCTAAAAGCCCTATAATTAGTAAGATCTCATTTAGAGCTGTCCGAAAATACCCCATATGTCCATATTTTTATTTGTAATTACAGAGCTATTAAGATAATTAGGTCCCCCGTAGGTTTACCCAGAATTCAACTGGGTTTTCTAATCGTCTAATATGGTTAAAAGTAAAATGTAATTACTCGGTTCCCCTTACTGCTAGATATTTAAAAATAGGGGGGTCTCTTTGTTATGGAATAAGGGTCCTAATTAAGGCTGTTATGCCCGCTTTTAACCACTAGGGAGTGTTTAAGCATTAAAGAACCACCTGTATTTTTCCAACCTTTGATTAAATCTTTTTCTTTTTCTGCTGTATCCGGTTGATCCGGTAATTAAATAAGCATGTTATATATGTATATATTTATTTATTAATTAAAATAATCGCCTGTATTTTCTATCATTTGGTTAAGTCTTTTATTTTTCTGCTGCATCCGGGTAATCCGGTGAGATTTAAAAATCTAAATAATCATGTTCAATATGTATATATTTAGTAATTAAAATAATCACCTGTATTTTCTATCATTTGGTTAAATCTTTTCTTTTTCTGCTGCATCCGGTTGATCCGGTAAATTTAAAAAAACGAAATAATCATGTTATAAATGTACACATTTAATAATTAAAATCATCCCCTGTATTTTTAATCTTTTATAATGTTAATATTTAATTATTAAGATAATTAAAGTTCAGTTATTGCTGATTTTTTAGAGACGTAATCATTTTTATTCTACATTCTGGTCAGGTTAATGACATTGAGCCGGAGTGGAGCGGCATGTTACTTTTTGGTTGTAGTTGAGTCATATTCAAGTTCAGTTGTTGTTGATTTTTAAAGACGTAATTATTTTTAGTTCACATTCTGGTCAGGTTAATGACATTGAGCCGGAGTGGAGCGGCGTGTTATTTTATGGTTATAGTTGAGTCATATTCAAGTTCAGTTATTGTTGATTTTTAAAGACGTAATTATTTTTAGTTCACATTCTGGTCAGGTTAATGACATTGAGCCGGAGTGGAGCGGCATGTTATTTTATGGTTATAGTTGAGTCATATTCAAGTTCAGTTGTTGTTGATTTTTAAAGACGTAATCATTTTTATTCTACATTCTGGTCAGGTTAATGACATTGAGCCGGAGTGGAGCGGCATGTTATTTTATGGTTGTAGTTGAGTCATATTCAAGTTCAGTTATTGTTGATTTTTAAAGACGTAATTATTTTTAGTTCACATTCTGGTCAGGTTAATGACATTGAGCCGGAGTGGAGCGGCGTGTTATTTTATGGTTATAGTTGAGTCATATTCAAGTTCAGTTATTGTTGATTTTTAAAGACGTAATTATTTTTAGTTCACATTCTGGTCAGGTTAATGACATTGAGCCGGAGTGGAGCGGCATGTTATTTTATGGTTATAGTTGAGTCATATTCAAGTTCAGTTATTGTGGATTCTTGTTGATTCTGTTTGCTAGGTTTTTTTAAATATAAAAAGAAGGGAAATCTCTTTGTTTAAGGGATCTGGGTCCTAATAAAGGTTGTTATGCCTGGTTTTACCCGCTAGGGAGTATTTAATCATTAAAGGCACCACATGTAATTTATCATCCTTCGATTAAAACCTTCTTTAGAGATGGAATTATTTCTATTCTACATTCTGGTCAGGTTACTGACCTCGTGCAGGAACAAAGCGGCCTGCTGTGGATAGTACATAGTGGCATGCGTCAGAGAGCCCGCTGTCCGAAGGCACGGGCTAGGGTTAGATTTTTCAGGTTTCTCGATGATCCCCCCACCTCGTCCGTCGACTCGGTGGTTTACAGGGACCAAAGGTAATGCGACAGGCCAGCGCACGTCGTCCATTTGACTCTCTTGACCGTACTATCCACTAAAAGTTTGATTAGTAGTAGAGAGACAACAGGTCAATTACAAGTTTAGGTTTGCTTAGTAGTAGAGGAGAGACAACAGGTCAATTACAGATTTGGGTGAGAGGGGTCAGGACCAGGAAGAGTTGCCTTATAGGGGCAGGTCTCTTCCCCGCCTTGACGGGCCGTTATCCTGCCCCTCTCACACTCCCACGCAGAGCGAGGGAGTAAAAGAAGGAGGAGGTGATGGGTGGAGTCATGAATGTCCTCGTAGATCCAGGCTGGGATGGGATCAGGTCCAGGGTGGGGATGAGGGAGCTCCACCTCTGGTTGAGAGAGTTCCACATTTGGTTGAGAGGGGTCAGGACCAGGGAGAGTTGCCTTATAGGGGCAGGTCTCTCCCCCGCCTTGACGGGCCGTTATCCTGCCCCCTCTCGCTCCCACGCAGTACGAGGGAAAGAAAGAAGGAGGAGGGTGGTGGGTGGAGTCGTAAATGTCTTCGTAGATCCAGGCTGGGATGTGGTTGGGATAAGGGTTAGGGTCAGGGGTTAGGGTTAGAGTTAAGGGTTAAGGTTAGGGGTCAGGGGTTAGGTTTATGATTAAGGGTTAGGGTTAGGGTTTGGGGTTAGGGCAAGGGTTTGGGGTTAAGGTTAGGGTTAGAGGTCAAGGGTTAGGGTTAGGGGTTGGGGTTAGGGGTTAAGGTTAGGGGTCAGGGGTTAGGGTAATGACTAGGGTTTAGGGTTAAGGTTAGGGTTGGGGTTAGGGTTATGGTTAGTTGTTGAGGCTCCCTCGAAGAATCCCCTCCTTCATCCGACGACTGGGCAGCTCCACGGCTCTTCTGATCCATTTCTTCACCATCCATTTCAAAAACAAAGTTCATACAGAAGTGGAAATTCTGGAAAAAATCCTTGTAAAAATGTGAGAATGTCCCTTTAAGTTCTGGAGAAAAAAGTTTCATGTGTGTTTGTAAAATCGTGTGAACCTCCCTCCAGGTTCTGGACATAATATGTGTTTGTAGAAATATGGGAACCTCACTTAGAGTTCTGGAAACAATGTGTTTGCAAAGATGTGGAGACTTATAATATGTGTTTGTAAAAATTGTGGGAACATCCTTTAGAGTTATGGAAATAATGTGTATATGTGTTTGTAAAAAAGTGGGAAGCACCATTAGGTTTCTGGAAAGAAAACTTTATTTTTTTATTTTTTCTAAAAATTCAAAAAATTCAAAAAATCCAAAAAATAAAAAATAAAAAAATATATAAAAAAATTATATATAAAAAAATAATAATAAAAGAATTCTTTGTTTGTGAAGCTGTATGAATCTTAGGGTTAGGGTTAGGGTTAGGGTTAGGGTTAGGGTTAGGGTTAGGGTTAGGGTTAGGGTTAGGGTTAGGGTTAGGGTTAGGGTTAGGGTTAGGGTTAGGGTTAGGGTTAGGGTTAGGGTTAGGGTTAGGGTTAGGGTTAGGTTAGGGTTAGGGTTAGGGTTAGGGTTAGGGTTAGGGTTAGGGTTAGGGTTAGGGTTAGGGTTAGGGTTAGGGTTAGGGTTTAGGGTTAGGGTTAGGGTTAGGGTTAGGGTTAGGGTTAGGGTTAGGGTTAGGGTTAGGGTTAGGGTTAGGGTTAGGGTTAGGGTTAGGGT
Source organism: Cololabis saira (assembly GCF_033807715.1). Taxonomy (NCBI): domain Eukaryota; kingdom Metazoa; phylum Chordata; class Actinopteri; order Beloniformes; family Belonidae; genus Cololabis; species Cololabis saira. The sequence continues at coordinate 379,849 of NW_026906206.1, forward strand.
TAGGGTTAGGGTTAGGGTTAGGGTTAGGGTTAGGGTTAGGGTTAGGGTTAGGGTTAGGGTTAGGGTTAGGGTTAGGGTTAGGGTTAGGGTTAGGGTTAGGGTTAGGGTTAGGGTTAGGGTTAGGGTTAGGGTTAGGGTTAGGGTTAGGGTTAGGGTTAGGGTTAGGGTTAGGGTTAGGGTTAGGGTTAGGGTTAGGGTTAGGGTTAGGGTTAGGGTTAGGGTTAGGGTTAGGGTTAGGGTTAGGGTTAGGGTTAGGGTTAGGGTTAGGGTTAGGGTTAGGGTTAGGGTTAGGGTTAGGGTTAGGGTTAGGGTTAGGGTTAGGGTTAGGGTTAGGGTTAGGGTTAGGGTTAGGGTTAGGGTTAGGGTTAGGGTTAGGGTTAGGGTTAGGGTTAGGGTTAGGGTTAGGGTTAGGGTTAGGGTTAGGGTTAGGGTTAGGGTTAGGGTTAGGGTTAGGGTTAGGGTTAGGGTTAGGGTTAGGGTTAGGGTTAGGGTTAGGGTTAGGGTTAGGGTTAGGGTTAGGGTTAGGGTTAGGGTTAGGGTTAGGGTTAGGGTTAGGGTTAGGGTTAGGGTTAGGGTTAGGGTTAGGGTTAGGGTTAGGGTTAGGGTTAGGGTTAGGGTTAGGGTTAGGGTTAGGGTTAGGGTTAGGGTTAGGGTTAGGGTTAGGGTTAGGGTTAGGGTTAGGGTTAGGGTTAGGGTTAGGGTTAGGGTTAGGGTTAGGGTTAGGGTTAGGGTTAGGGTTAGGGTTAGGGTTAGGGTTAGGGTTAGGGTTAGGGTTAGGGTTAGGGTTAGGGTTAGGGTTAGGGTTAGGGTTAGGGTTAGGGTTAGGGTTAGGGTTAGGGTTAGGGTTAGGGTTAGGGTTAGGGTTAGGGTTAGGGTTAGGGTTAGGGTTAGGGTTAGGGTTAGGGTTAGGGTTAGGGTTAGGGTTAGGGTTAGGGTTAGGGTTAGGGTTAGGGTTAGGGTTAGGGTTAGGGTTAGGGTTAGGGTTAGGGTTAGGGTTAGGGTTAGGGT